>NC_139143.1:120375102-120626410 GCF_964270905.1 Leucopleurus acutus
ATTGATATAGTTGGATTAATATCTATCATATTTGTATTTGTTATTGTTTTATCTTTATTGCCCTTGTTTCTATTTTTGTCTTCCACTCTTCTTCTCCCTTTTGTGGTTTTAATTGAACATTTTATGATTCTATTTTTCTCCTTTCTTAGCATATCAATTATATTTCATTTTTCCACCTTTTAGAAAGCAAATACTGCCAATTTTATAATAAAATGAGTTGGAGAAAGCATTACACAAGGAAAAGCGAGTGAGTCTGAAGTAATATTTTGGTAAGTAGTAATGAAACCTGAATTTCTGTACCAATAGAGAATGTGCAGTCTGTTGGGCTAGTTAATTAATTGGACATAAAGTTCAGAGTGGGAGGTTGTGCAGTCATGGAAGCCAACATTTTTGCCCTTGAAAATGATAGGTGATAAAACAATCAATGAAGATAAGTAACAATAGGAGACAAAAATGGTGAATTTGTGGTGCTTGTTGAAGATTCAGATGGCAGCCTTTAATTTTTCGATTTAACAAATATTTGTTGAACTTACTTTGAACCAGGCAGTCTCTGGGTCCTAGGAGTAAGAAGTCACAGCCTCTGTTCCTACACAGCTACATGTGTGGTGGAAAGGTTGTAAATGTGATACAGGTTGAGAAGACCATTTATATGTAGGTGCTAGAATAAACTGTGGGAGTTGATTTCTTTATCTAGCAGAAAGAGTATTTTACTATTTCTCTAAGATAATGTCTTTAATTTGATGGGATTTCTTTTCATAGGCAAATAGTTCTTTGGATTTGGAAAGAATGGATTGCAACATTTTATCTCTGAAAGCTTCACGTTAACATATTTTTAAAAAGGGGTAAAGAAGAGTGAAGAGTCAGAATTATAATTTCCTTGTTTAGGTTGATATAGAATAAAGCTCATAGAGCACTGTGACTTGTTATGTATTAATGGATTCTTCTCTGCTAATGTTAGTTGAATTTCAATGGCAGAGAAAATAAAGAGAAATATATTTTCTTCTCTTGATGTTACTTGCCTAGTTTGCAAATAGTTATATTTTTTGGCTTCCTGGAAAAGAAACAATGGCTGAATTGTGTTTTGAAACTCAAGGAGAAACACTAAAAACTATGTTTTATGCATCACCTAATTCTTTCTTCCTTCCTTCCTTCTTCCTTCCTTCCTTCCTTCCTTCCTTCCTTCCTTCCTTCCTTCCTCCTTCCTTGCTTCCTTCCTTCCTTCCTCCCTCCCTCCCTCTCTCTCTCTCTCTCTCTCTTTCTTTCTTTCTTTCTTTCTTGCAATATTTCAGTATAATTTAACTATTAGTATTTTTTTTTCCTTTATTTCCTTGCTAAAGGAAGGCAGTATATGTTCTTGCCAGGTTAGAGTACCAACTTTTATCAGTTTGCTGTATAGTTCTTGGGAACCTTTATTTGTGTCATTAAAATAATGCTATTTTGAATCATTCATCTTTGAAAACCTGAGCTTTTTGTGTCCCTGTTTATAATAATTCAAGAGATATAAGATATTTGCCAATGTGAATAACATAATCTCATAGCTTTTACCACTGTGGGAATAGGTTTTTAAAAAAATTACTGTGACTATAATTTGTCTTAAATTATTCATTCCTAATATTGTATTACTAATACTGCATAAACTTCACTCGAAACCAAATGATCTCTTTCAGGATATTTACACAGCTGTGACAATTTGACATATATCATTTCTCCTTGATTTATATTTTTTATTTCTTCAATCAACCAACCAAATTAATCAATAAGTATTTATAGAGTTTCTATTTGGAATAACAGATCTTTAGGCTTAAAGCTCAGGCCTGCCAGGGGAATCATTCACATGGCAACAAAAACTCTAATTTACCCACACTTTCAACAAATCCTCCAACATGTTGCTGGTTGTTTGCCTTTGGTGAGAAGGCACGGCTATAATGAAGTCCCCAAACAGTTTACACTGGCAAAGGAACACTTTTCAAAGAACCTGATGGGGACTTGGCAGCTGGAAAACTTGTAAGATTTGAGACCCTGCAAGATTTGTCCCTTCTCTATGTTGTTCCTTCCCTCATGAATATAAAAATCTAAACCTCAGCCACATGAAAGGTATTTGTATTTTCTGGGTATGGTGGTGTCTTTCTAAGAATCACATCCTCATCATACACGTTGCACAATGCATAACCCTCCTTTTACAAAACTCAATGTAAACACTAGAGGTAGAGAGATATGGAAGGAACTGAAGTACGGACATCTCAAAACCCAGGGGCATTCGAGATTGCAGTGTTTTTCAAACCTTTGGTGTCAGGATCTCTTTATAGTTTTAAAAAGTCATGGAAGAGGGCTTCCCTCATGGCGCAGTGGTTGAGAGTCCGCCTGCTGATGCAGGGGACACGGGTTCGTGCCCCGGTCTGGGAGGATCCCACGTGCCGCGGAGCGGCTGCTCCGCAACGGGAAAGGCCACCGCAGTGAGAGGCCAAAAAAAAAAAAAAAAAGTCATGGAAGACCCCAAAGACTTTTTTTTTAATATGGATCATAGATAGCTATTTTATTTACCATATTATCAAAACAGCTGAGGACTTTTTGACATTTTCATCACTAATATATTTTAAATGAAAATAATTAACCCATTACAAGTTAAGTGTGATGCTCTAGAAGTCAAAAGAAGTGTACTAATAAGGAACGTCGTATCTGTCAAATGGTGTAAAATATCAAAGGCCTAAAGTTGGGTCATGAGATTTAGCAACGTGGAGGTTTTCTGTGACCTTGGAGTAAAGGTCTAGCTAAAGTGAGTTTACGAGAGATTAGAAGGAGAGAAACTGGATAGACTGAGTATAGACAACCCCTTCCAGGTGCTTTGTTACAAAGACTAGAAGAAATAGTGTGATAGCTGATGGGAAGAGCGAGTCCAGTAAAAGGTGTGTTTTCTGGTTTAGATTTTGCTTTTCAAGATGAGAAGATTAATAGAATGCTTATGTTCTGATGGGGATGAGTTAGCGAAGAGAAAAAGGTTGACAATGTAAGAGACAGGGAAAACACATGGATTAATGTTTTAGAGTGTGCAACAGGGCTTGGGACCTAGTACACAGGTGGAGGGATTGGCTCTAAAAAGAACACAGAAAATTCATCTTTCAAAACAGCCAGGAAGGCTGAGTGAGTACGTATGTCAATGGTGGGTGAGGAAAGGCAGTAGAGGGAGTCTAAGCAAGTTCTCTCTGATTGCTTCACTTCTCAGTGAAAGAGAGAGATCATGAGCTGAGAGTGAAGATGGGCAGGCTGGTGGTTTTAAAAACAGTAGGTGTGGAAGAGTCACCTAAGAGAGTGGACTGGGAATGAACTAGGACTGTGGTTCTCAAAGGGTGATCCTCAGACCAGCAGTATCCGCAAGACCTGAAAACTCATTAGAAATGCAAATTCTCAAGGACTTGCTTCAGACCCACTTCAAACCTTACTTCTGAGGGTGAACCCTGAAAATCCTCCAGGGATTCTGATGCACACTGACATTTCAGAGCCACTGGATGAGTATGTACCGTATGATTTTTGAGTCACCCTAACTACCTTGAATGTCAAGAACAATGCAAAGTGAGACCAGTCAGCTAGTGTGTTGTAGGTTTTTCTCCAGCCAAAATCAGATAATTTTTTTTATGGGATAGGCAAAGAGTTGGACTTACAAGTTATGGTCATTGTCTTCTAAAACAACAAATGGAAAGTCTATAAAAATTACAATAATAAAGATTGTTATGGGCTGAGATGTGTGCCCCCACCCCCAACTAACATTCATGTTAAAAGTCCTAACTTAATACCTCAGAATGTGAGTATATTTAGATATAGGGCCTTGAAAGAGGTAATTAGGTTGTATGAGGTCATTAGGATGGGTCATAATCCAATATGACTGGTGTTCATAGAAGAGAAAATTAAGAGACAGAGACACATGAAGGGAAGATCATATGAAAACACAGGGATTATATGGCTGTTTATAAACCAAGGACAGAGGCCTCAGAAGACACCAACCCTGCCAACACCTTGATCGTGGATTTCCAGCTTCCAGAACTTTGAGACAGTAAACCGTTGTTGTTTAAGCCACCCAGTCTGTGGTACTTTGCTCTGGCTATCCAAACAAATGAATACAAAGATGCCAGTAAAAGATTTTATTTTCTAAACACTTAAGATAAAAAGGGCTAACTTCACTTACCAGATCAGTACCTTAGCCAACTGACTTTAATTATCTTTATTCCTTTCTATAAAGGGGAATTATAATAACATCTACCTCAAAGGGCTATTGTGGAGATTAAATGAGGTAATTCATGTAAAGCTTTCACTCAGTACCTAACCCACGAAGTCCTCAAAAATTTCAGTCTGGAAAAAAAAATGGCATCACTTCAAAAAAGCATGCATGTTTGGCCAGGACAATTCTTGCTCTTGAATCCACAGTTAGAACTCAAATTGCAAAGTCTCTGGAGGTATCAGCTGTTGATTTGAGGTGTGTGTTCCCGAGCCTTGTGGCACTGCCCTTTTCTTCTTCTCCAGGATTGATTTCTGAAGCAGCCCTAAAGGCCACAAAGCAGGGTTGGGACTCCTGGATTGATTTTTTATGTTGACACACTGGGCCAGGCCCTGTCTGGTTTATAAACTGATGCTATATTATTTCCAGGTCTCTTATGAAAGTGAGCCAGAAAAATCATTTTTACAGTAAGGTTGGATTTTCTCTTGTGTAGTTTTGTTTGGGGAGCTGTGGAGGCAGGGAAGGGGGACAGAGAGGTGAGAGAGTGACTCCTTTTCTCCTCCCAGTTTTGTATTTCTCCATTTCAAAGTGTTATCACTGAGAAAATATTACTTAATTGACAATATGATAGTTTCTTATATAAGACCGAGTCTAGGCTTGGGGTGCTATTTACTGTGATTATCACTTCCAAATGTGGTACTTTGTTGTATTTTTCCTCCACAAGCAGTTATTTGTTGGTAATGGATTTCTGTAAGCCAAATTATATCCTCTTTTTAAGAATCATTTTGACTGTGTATCTGCAACAGCCTTTTCAGAGAGGGCTAATTATTACTGATAGGGATGATAGAGAGAGAGAGATTCTCCCTGTTCTGAGCAATTAAAAAAACTTCTTGTCCCAGTTTACTTTGCACAGGCCTGTCATTGAACCAGCATCCTTGATTTGTGTTTAAACTACAATAAAAATAAATGTAGGAAGTCTTGGCTTATACAAAGACCAGTACTCCTATGATCTTAAAGCGGTTTAAAAATTTTGCAAGTATACTGTTTGTAGATTTCAGACTACTCAGGGTCACTCAGTGTAAAGTAATCATCTGCAAATGTCTTATTTGTCCATTAAGGCAGAGAACCAAACTGGTGGTTTATGGATGAATTAGTACTGCATGTCTAAGAGCTTTGTTCAGTTACCAGAGTGTTAGTGCTTTTCTTTTGGTTGTACGTGAGCTTGGTTTAATAAAAATCTCTATCCAATATCTTCTATATTTGCTCAAAATGTTTTTCCAAGGTAGTATTGGACTTTTAACTTTACTTACGATGTTTTCTGTGTTGTTTCTATATTCACAAACCTATTTATATTTTCCTTTTTGATGTGAGATCAAAATTCACATTGTTTTACCCCTACCCCCAAGATCTCAATAATTATTCCCACATTTTCCAATTCCTGCCTGATTTGAAATGCCTTTATTATATAGTATTTTCTCATTTATGCTAAGTAATTTATATCAGATATCCTCCTGGTTCCATGATGTGTAGGTCTATTCTTTTATCAGCTCCATTCTACAAAGACATCTTATATTTTCATATATGGTAAGGAGAATCCTCATCTATAACTCTTTATCAAAACATTTTATTTATCCTGATCTGTTTATTATTCCTAATATAATTTTTAACCTTGTGATTACATACATAAAACTTACACATTTTTTATTATAAAAATTATCAGATGTGGAAGGATATCATGTAAAAAGTAAAAAGCTTCCTTGATTTTTCAATCCCACCCTAGAATCAAACAATTAACAATTCCATGAGTGTCCTTATGGATCTTTTTCTAGGCATTTGCATATTATGTGTTTTCAAAATAGTTTGGGATTTTGTATTTACATGAATTACAAAAACATACATACACATTTTTCAATATATATCTATTAAACACTTACCCATCATGTACCTGGCACTGGGATACATCAGTGACCAAGAAAGACAGAAATCACTGGGCTGGTGGGGCTTACATCCTAGTGGAGAAAATCAGACAATTAACAATATACATAACATACAATTAAATCATTTAGTATTGTAGAATATGTTTAAATGCTGTGGAAAAGCAAAGAGTGTGAGAAGTTCTTGTATGTGTAGTGGAGAGTGTTGCAATTTTAAATAGGATGCTCAAGCAGCTCCCCTAAGAGAGTCAGATATGAGCAAAGACCTGTAGGAGGTGTTCCAAAACTTGGTTTTAGCACTTATATCTTGAGGATTTTTCTTGTCGGCACTTAACGATTCCTTCATTCTTTGAACCGCTCTTCAATATTCTATATCATTTTAATACTTCTTTCTTGGACACTAATTAACAAAGTATAGAAGATTTAAAAGACACATGAGCAACATTTATTCACTAAACATAGAAGTATATAACACAAATTAAAAATATTCATTATTTTCTAAAATTATTGAAATACCTACAGAGAGTTTACTATATATTAAGCATCAATCAGTGGCTCAATAAATTGACAAACAAAAATAAACAAACAAAAAATTAAAAAATGGATTTTATTCTGGCTATATCCTTAAATCACAATGCAATAAATTAAGAAATGAATAACGAAATAATAGCCAACTTAATCTATTTACATAGAAATTTTAAAAAATAGATAACTGTTACAATTCTTTATCAGCCTTTAAAACAAATTTTGAGAATCAAAATTGATATTAGAAACTCTTTTCCTATAACTATGTTGTACACCTGAAAATAATATAATATTGTAAATCAACTATATTCAATAAAAATGATTCTTTTAAAATCGATGAGAATACTATTCAGAAATTCCTATGAGAGACAACAAAAGCAATAATCAGAGTTAATTTTAGAAGCTCCAAAGCATTATTTGAAAAAAAAAGTGGTTTAAAATAAAGTATTATATTCAAAATCTAGAAGCAGAATAAGCAAAATACAAGTAAAATAGAATTTTTAAAGAAAAAAATTCTTAAATAATATTTAAAATATAAAAATATATATGGTAGCTTGAAAAGATCCATACCAACCTACTTTGCAAGTTAGTTGAAGGAAAAAGGATAAGTAAATATGACAAATAAAGAGAAAACTTTTTTCATTGAAAAAAAGATAGATGTATAATAGCACATACATTAAAAAAATCTAGAATCTAGATGAAATAGTTTCTAGAAAAATGTAAAGTATTAAAATTGAGCCAAGAAGAATAGGTAGTCTTGATAGACCAATTACAATAAAGAAAATATGGTATAAAATATTTCCTTAAAAGGACACTAAAATGTTTCCAGTTTTCACATGGCTGATTAAAGCCTTCATTTCCTACTTATTCTATCAAATATGAAAAAGTAACTGGAAAAATAAGAAATAAAAATGTAAATTTAGGTCTTCCCTGGTGACGCAGTGGTCGAATCGAATCTGCCTGCCGATGCAGGGGACACGGGTTTGTGCCCCGGTCAGGGAAGATCCCACACGCCGCAGAGGGGATGGGCCCGTGAGCCATGGCCGCTGAGCCCGCGCATCCAGAGCCTGTGCTCTGCAGTGGGAAAGGACACAACAGTGAGAGGCCTGCGTACAGCAAAAAAAAAAAAAAAAAAAATTAAATTTAATATTTTGTTGGAGCATGCAGACCACTTAAATTCCTGAGCAACAAAATAAGAGAGGGCTGCCCAAATCAGTAAGCATGAAACAGAGGTAGAGAGGGACATGGGAAAAGAATGTTTATGATTTCATTATTTATTTATATTAAAGTATAGTTAATTTACAATATTGTATTAGTTTCAGGTATACAACAGTGATTCAACATTTTTATACATTATACTCCATTTAAAGTTATTACAAAACCATGGCTGTATTCCCTGTGAAGTTGGTTGAAGCCATGACCATAACCTCTAAAGATGAAAAGGGAATGTGATCCCTAAAGTTTCCACCCTGTCAAGTAACACTGACAGTCAAGTATAAAAGGCAATGGAAATTACAATCTTATACCACTCTTGCTTACTAGATTGGCATAATTCAATAAATATAAAAACATATTAGATGTTAACAAGAGTGTGAGAACACTGGGGTTCTTATACATAGCAGGTGGGATGATCAAAAGGAATAACTTTTTAAAATTGTATTATTATTATTTTTTTACATCTCTATTATAGTATAATTGCTTTACAAAGCTGTGTCAGTTTCTGCTGTATAACAAAGTGAATCAGCTATATGTATATATATACCTCCATATCCCCTCCCTCTTGTGCCTCCCTTCCACCATCCCTATCCCATCCCTCTAGGTGGTCACAAAGCACTTAGCTGAACTACCTTTGCTATGCAGCTGCTTCCCACTAGCTATCTATTCTACATTTGGTAGTGTATATATGTCAATGTTACTCTCCCATTTCGTCCCATCTTACGCTTCCCCCATCCCCATGTTCACAAGTCCATTCTCTATGGCTGAGTCTTTATTTCTGGCCTGCCCCTAGGTTCATCACAACCATTTTTTTTTTTTTAGATTCCATATATATGTGTTAGCATACGGTATTTGTTTTTCTCTTTCTGACTTACTTCACTCTGTATGACAGTCTCTAGGTCCATCCACCTCACTACAAATAACTCAAATTCATTTCTTTTTATGGCTGAGTAATATTACATTGTATATATGTGCCACATCTTCTTTATCTATTCATCTGTCAGTGGACACTTAGGTTGCTTCCATGACCTGGCTATTGTAAATAGTGCTACATGAACATTGTGGTACATGACTATTTTTGATTTACTGTTTTTACAGGGTATTTGTCCAGTAGTGGGATTGCGGGGTCATATGGTAGTACTATTTTTAGTTTTTTAAGGAGCCTCCATACTGTTCTCCATAGTGGCTGCATCAATTTACACTCCCACCAACAGTGCAAGAAGGTTCCCTTTCCTCCACACCCTCTCCAGCATTTATTGTTTGTAAATTTTTTGTGATAGCCATTTTGACTGGTGTGAGGTGATACCTCATTGTAGTTTTGATTTGCATTTATCTAATGTTTAGTGATGTTGAGCATCCTTTCATGTGTTTGTTGCCAATCTGTATATCTTCTTTGGAGAAATGTCTATTTAGGTCTTCTGTCCATTTTTGGATTGGGTTGTTTGTTTTCTTGATATTGAGCTCCAAGAGCTGCTTGTATATTTTGGAGATTAATCCTTTGTCAGTTGCTTCATTTGTAAATATTTTCTCCCATCCTGAGGGTTGTCTTTTTGTCTTGTTTATGGTTTCCTTTGATGTACAAAATCTTTTAAGTTTCATTAGGTCCCATTTGTTTATTTTTGGCTTTATTTCCATTTCTCTAGTAGGTGGGTCAAAAAAGATGTTGCTGTGATTTATGTCATAGAGTGTTCTACCTATGTTTCCCTCTAAGAGTTTCATAGTGTCCAGTCTTACATTTAGGTCTTTAATCCATTTTGATTTTATTTTTGTGTATGGTTTAGGGAGTGCTTGAATTTCATTCTTTTATATGTAGCTATCCAGTTTTCCCAGCACCACTTATTGAAGAGGCTGTCCTTTCTCCATTGTATATTCTTGTCTTTTTTGTCAAAGATAAGGTGACCATATGGGCATGGGTTGATCTCTGGGCTTTCTATCCTGTTCCATTGATCTATATTTCTGTTTTTGTGCCAGTACCATACTGCCTTGATTATTGTAGTTTTGTAGTATAGTCTGAAGTTAGGGAGCGTGATCCCTCCAGCTCCATGTTTCTTTCTCAAGATTGCTTTGGCTATTCAGGGTCTTTTGTGTTTCCATACAAATTTTAAAATTTTTAGTTCTAGTTTTGTGAAAAATGCCCTTGGTAGTTTGATAGGGATGGCATTGAATCTGTAGATTGCTTTGGGTGGTATCATCATTTTCACAATGTTGATTCTTCCAATCCAAGAACATGGTATATCTTTCCCTGTTTGTATCATCTTTGATTTCTTTCATCACTGTCTTATAGTTTTCTAAGTACAGGTCTTTTACCTCCTTAGGTAGGTTTATTCCTAGGTATTTTATTCTTTATGTTGCAATGGTAAATGGGAGTGTTTTCTTAATTTCTCTTTCAGATTTTTTGTTGTAAATATAGAGGAATGCAAGATATTTCTGTGCATTGACTTTGTATCTTGCAACTTTACAAAATTCATTGATTAGCTCTAGTAGTTTTCTGGTAGCATCTTTAGGATTCTCTATGTGTAGTATCATGTCATATGAAAACAGTGACAGTTTTACTTCTTCTTTTCCAATTTAGATTCCTTTATTTTATTTTTCCTCTCTGATTGCTGTGGCTAAAACTTCCAAAACTATGTTGAATAATAGTGGTGAGAGTAGGCACCCATATCTTGTTCCTGATATTAAAGGAAATGTTTTCAGTTTTTCACCATTGAGAATGATATTTCCTGTGGGTTTGTCTTATATGGCTTTATTATGTTGAGGTAGGTTTCCTCTGTGCCCACTTTCTGGAGGGTTGTTTTCAAAAATTGGCACTGAATTTTGTCCAAAGCTTTTTCTGAATCTATTGAGATGATCATATGGTTTTTCTCCTTCATTTTGTTAATATAGTGTATCACATTGTTTGATTTGTGTATATTGAAGAATCCTTGCATTCCTGGGATAAATTCCACTTGATTATGGTGTATGGTCCTTTTAATGTGCTGTTGGATTCTGTCTGCTAGTATTTTGTTCAGGATTTTTGCATCTATATTCATCAGTGATATTGGCCTGTAGTTTTCTTTTTTTGTAACATCTTTGTCTAGTTTTGGTATCAGGGTGATGGTGGCCTCATAGAATGAGTTTGGGAATATTCCTCCCTCTGCTATATTTTTGAAGAGTTTGAGAAGGTTAGGTGTTAGCTCTTTTCTAAATATTTGATAGAATGTGCCTGTGAAGGCATCTAGATTGTCCTGGGCTTTAGTTCATTGAGAAATTTTTAATCACAGTCTCAATTTCAGTGCTTGTGATAGGTCAGTTTATATTTTTTATTTCTTCCTGGTTCAGTTGTGGAAGGTTGTGCTTTTCTAAGAATTTGTGCATTTCTTCCAGGTTTTCCTTTTTTTTTTTTGCAGCACGCAGGCCTCTCACTGTTGTGTCCTCTCCCGTTGTGGAGCACAGGCTCCGGACGTGCAGGCTCAGTGGCCATGGCTCACGGGCATAGCTGCTCCACAGCATGTGGGATCTTCCCAGACTGGGGCACGAGCCCATGTCCCCTGCATCGGCAGACGGACTCTCAACCACTGTGCCACCAGGGAAGCCCCAGATTTTCCATTTTATTGACATATAGTTACTTATGGTAATCTCTCATGATCCTCTGTATCTCTGAAGGGTCAGTTATTTCTTCTCCTTTTTCATTTCTAATTCTGCTGATTTGAGTCTTCTCCTCTTTTTCTTGATGAGTCTGGCTAGGGGTTTATCAATTTTGTTTATCTTCTCAAAGAACCAGCTTTTAGTTTTATTGATCTTTGCTTTGTTTCCTTCATTTCTATTTCATTTATTTCTGATCTGATCTTTATGTATTCTTTCCTTCTGCTAACTTTGAGTTATTTTGTTTTTCTTTCTCTAATTGCTTTATATGTAAGCTTAGGTTGTTTATTTAAGATGGTTCTTGTTTCTTGAGGTAGGATTGTATTGCTATAAACTTCCCTCTTAGAACTGCTGTTGCTGCATCCCATAGATTTTGGGTCATTGTGATTTCATTGTCATTTGTTTCTAGGTATTTTTTGATTTCTTCTTTGATTGCTTCAGTGATCTGTTGGCTATTTAGTAACATATGGTTTAGCTTCCGTGTGTTTGTACATTTTACAGTTTTTTCCCCCTGTAATTGTTATCTAGCCTCATAGCATTGTGGTCGGAAAAGATATTTGATACAATTTCAATTTTCTTAAATTTCCCGAGTCTTGATTTGAGACCCATGATATGATCTATCCTGGAGAATGTTCCACATGCACTTGAGAAGAAAGTGTATTCTGTTGTTTTTGGATAGAATGCATGATAAATATCAATTAGTCAATTTTGTTTAATGTGTCATTTAAATCTTGTGTTTCTTTATTTATTTTCTTTTTGGATGATCTCTCCATTGGTGAAAGTGGGGTGTTAAAGTGCCCTTCTATGATTGTGTTACTGTCGATTTCCCCTTTTATGGCTGTTAGCATTTGCCTTATGTATTGAGGTGCTCTTATTTTGGGTGCATAAATATTTACAATTGTTATATCTTTTTCTTGGATTGATCCTTTGATCATTTGGTAGTGTCCTTCTTTGCCTCTTGTAATAGTCTTTGTTTTAAAGTCTATTTTGTCTGATATGAGAATTGCTACTCCAGCTTTCTTTTGATTTCCATTTGCATAGTATATATTTTTCCATCACTTCAGTTTCAGTCTGTATGTGTTCCTAGGTCTGAAGTGGGTCTCTTATAGACAGCATATACATGGGTCTTGTTTTTATATCCATTCAGCCAGTCTATGACTTTTGGTTGGAACATTTAATCCATTTACATTTAGTGTAATTATCGATATGTTCGTTCCTATTACCATTTTCTCAATTGTTTTGGGTTTGTTATTGTCTTTTCCTTCTCTTGTGTTTCCTGCCTAGAGAAGTTCCTTTAGCATTTGTTGTAAAGCTGGTTTGGTGGTGCTGAATTCTCTTAGCTTTTGCTTGTCTGTAAAGGTTTTAATTTTTCCATCAAATCTGAATGAGATTCTTGCTGGGTAGAGTAATCTTGGTTGTAAATTTTTTCCTTTCATCACTTTAAATATGTCCTGCCTCTCCCTTCTGGCTTGCAGAGTTTCTGCTGAAAAATCAGCTGTTAACCTTATGTGGATTCCCTTTTATTTTATTTGTTGCTTTTCCCTTGCTGCTTTTAATATTTTTTCTTTGTATTTAATTTTTGATTTGTTGATCAATATGTGTCTTGTGTGTGTTTCTCCTTGAATCTATCCTGTATGTGACTCTCTGCACTTCCTGTAATTGACTGACTATTTCCTTTCCCTTGTTAGGGAAGTTTTCAATGATAATCTCTTCAAATATTTTCTCAGACCCTTTCTTCTTCTCTTCCTCTGGGACATCTCTAATTCGAATGTTTGTGTGTTTAATGTTGTCCCAGAGGTCTTTGAGACTGTTCTCAATTATTTTCATTCTTTTTTCTTTTTTCTGCTCTGCAGCAGTTATTTCCACTATTCTATCTTTCACGTCCTTTATTCATTCTTCTGCCTCAGTTTTTCTGCTATTGACTCCTTCTAGAGTATTTTTAATTTCATTTATTGTGTTGTTCATCTGTGTTTGTTTGTTCTTTAGTTCTTCTAGGTCCTTGTTAAATGTTTCTTTTATTTTCTCCATTCTATTTCCAAGATCTTGGATCATCTTTACTATAATTACTCTGAATTCTTTTTCAGATAGACTGCCTATTTCCTCTTCAGTTGTTTCTTCTGGTGGGTTTTTACCTTGCTCCTTCAACTTCTGCATATTTCTCTTTCTTCTCATTTTGCTTAACTTACTGTGTTTTGTTTCTCCTTTTCAAGGCTGCAGGTTTGTAGTTCGTCTTATTTTTGGTGTCTGCCCCCAGTGGGTGAGGTTGGTTCAGTGGGTTTTGCAGGTTTCCTGGTGATGGGGATTGGTGCCTGTGTTCTGGTGGGTGGGCTGGATCTTGTCCCTCTGTTGAGTAGGGCCACATCTGGTGGTGTGTTTTAGTGTGTCTGTGAACTTATTATGATTTTAGGCAGCCTCTCTGCTAATGGGTGGTGTTGTGTTCCTGTCTTGCTAGTTTTTTGCCATGGGGCATCCAGCACTGGAGCTTGCTGGCTGCTGGGTGAAGCTGGGTCTTCATGTTGAAATGGAGATTTCTGGGTGAGCTCTGGCTGATTAATATTACATGGGACCAGGAGGTCTCTGGTGGTCCAATGTCTTAGACTTTGCCCTCCCACCTCAGAGGCTCAGGCCCAACACCTGGCTGGAGCACAAATACCCTGACAGCTGCACAGCATGGAAGAAAAGGAAGAAAAAAAAAACAGACAGAATCCCAATACAAATGGTAAAAGCAAAAATAAAGAGAAAATGTCACACAAAGAAACATATACACACACAGTCACAAAAAGAGAAAAAAAAAAGAGAGCAACCAAACCAATAAACAAACCCAACAAAGAAAAGAAGCACTATAAGCTAAACTAAGATAAACATAAAACCAAAAATAATTCAAATGCAGAAAGCAAACCCCAAGTCTAGAGTTGTTCCCAAGGTCCACTGCTTCAATTTTGGGAACATTCTTTGTCTTTTCAGGTATTGCACAGATGCAGGATTTATCAAGCTGGTTGCCGCAATTTAATCCACTACTCCTGAGTTGCACAGAAAAATTTCCCTTTCTCTCCTTTGTTCACACAGCTCCTGGGGTTTACCTTGGTTTTGGCCCTGTATCTGCATGTAGGGTGCCCTCAGGCATCTGTTCCCCACCCAGACAGGAAGGGGTTAAAGCAGTGGCTGGTTAGGGCCCTCTTGATCACTCAGGCTGGGGAGAGGGAAAGGTACGGAAGTCATAATTGGACTGCAGGTCATGCCTGTGAAGGCAGAGGCTGGTGTGACTTTGCAACAGCCTGAAGCACACTGTGTGTTCTCCCAGGGCAGTTGACCCTGGATCATGGGACCCTGGCAGTGGTGTGCTGTACATGCTCACAGGGAGGTATGGGTAGTGACCTGCGCTTGCACACAGGATTCTTGCTGGCAGCGGTGGCAGTGGTAGTGGTCCATGCCTGACTCTTGGGTTTGAGATGATACTTGCAGCTCGTGCCTGTCTCTGGAGCTTGCTTAGGCGGAGCTCTGCCATCTGTGGGTACATGGAGTAGGAAGCCCCTATCCTCATGCACCCCAAAACAATGGTCTCTTGCCTCTCCAGCAGTTCCATACTTTTTCCTGGACCCCTCTTAGCTAGCTGTGGTGCACTAGCCCCTTTCAGGCTGTGATCACAGAGCCAATCCCAGTCCTCTCCCTGGGATCTGACCTCCAAAGTCCGAGCCTCAGCTTCCAGCCCCCACCCGCCCTGGTATGTGAGCAGACAAGCATCTCAGGCTGGTGAGTGCTGGTTGGCAGTGATCCTCTGTGCAAGAATCTCTCCACTTTGTCCTCTGCACCTCTGTTGGTGTGCTCTCCTCTGTGGCTCTGAAGCTTCCCATCGCCACCAGTGAAGGGGCTTCCTAGTGTGTGGAAACTTTTCCTCCTTCACATGTCCCTCTCAGAGGCACAGGTCCCATCCTTATTCTTTTGTCTGTTTTTTCTTTTTTGCCTAACAGGTATGTGGGGATTTTCTTGCTCTTTGGGAAGTCTGAGGTCTTCTGCCAGCATTCAGTATGTGTTCTGTAGGAGTCGTTCCATATGTAGATGTATTTTTGATGTATTTGTGGGGAGGAAGGTGATCTCCACATCTTACTCCTCCGCCATCTTGAAGGTTTCCTCTGGAGTAACTTCTATAGCCAGCAATATGACAAGATCTGTTAAAATTATACCTTCAAGTACTCTTTGACTCAGCAATTACACTTCTTGGTATTTTTCCATCAGAAATAATTGTATACAAGGATATGAGTGCAATAATTTTCATGTAGTATTTTGGTTATAGAAAATGATTAGAGGCAAACTAAATAACCATCAGAAGAATACTATTTAAATAAATTATTACACAACTAAAAATGCTTTAAACAAGGTAAGTAAATTTCTACTGTAAAAGGCAGATGGCAAAATTTTTGATCAAGGAAAGGGCTTTCTGGCTCTTAACGATACAGTCAGACTCCTATAAAGGTTTTCTTGATCATTAGGAATGAAAGTACTATAAGCATCTCTCTTCACATTATCTTCAATGCCTTTCCTAACCCATGCTGCCTTCTTCTAACTACCATTGTATTCTCTCTTCTCTCCAACCCATCAAAACTATCTTAAGAAAGACTATGATGATTTTATTCTCTTTAAAGCATAAGGTTTACTGCATATATTTTTGGGGGGGTTATTTGCTGTTTAAGAGAAGACAACATTTAAGCCTGAAGAATAAATACATAGTTGTAGAGTTGCTCTGTCAGCTTGCCTGGTGTTGAGCTGGTTGGTGTGAGGTAGGTGGTGGGAATGTAACCGTTTCCATTGTTTCCCAAATCTTATACTCTGCCTGCTTGTAATCTGGCCTTGCTCAGAAAATACATGTTGGCATACATTGCAAGAGAGATATTTTTTTTCTTTTTAAAATTCTGTGTGGTTGTTAATCTTCTCCCTTGGGTATTTGTGTAGAGTTTGCTTATTTGTTTGTTTTGTGTCCCCTCTGTCACATTAGTGTGCCATACTCTATTCAACAAATGGCAAGGGAATTCAATATAAGACTTTTTCAAATTCAATATTTTATGTGCAAATCATGGATAAGCATTCTCTTGAACAATATGAAGAACATTGGGGATTTTTCCTGAACTCTTTCCTCAGTTTAAGATTTATTGGTTCTGTTCCCACCACATTCTCTCAGATTTCCTCTTCCACTATCTAGAAGTCTGTTTTTGCCAAAGACCAGCTAATTTCTTGCCTTCTCCACAAAGTCTTCATTACCTCTCCAAACCCAGGAATCTCTCTGCTCTGAGCTCTTGTAATCTTTATTGAATGGATCTAAAATGTGATATTCTACCAAAAAGTAGCATGTGAGCTGTCTGTTTCTACTGTGGCAGGTATGAGGTTTCCGGGTTAACATTTTATGAATATGCTTCTTTGGTTACAGTGTGTTGTATTTAGAAATATTTCTTTCATTGGACCAAATGAAATCTTTAATGTCTCTTCCACACAAAAAAATGTTTTGTAAGCACTACTGGCACCAAATTATATTAACATGCTTAATTCTTTTTAAAAATAGGTAATTAACATGACTCAGTGCTTGCTAATAAGAAACTACACTGCCCATCATGCCCACATTGGGAAATTACTGGCTTTGTGAGAGTTTATCAAGTTGCTCAAGATGGATTGAAATAGGGGGGAATCTCACTTGGGCTTCCTTGCCATTAAGGCAGGCATTCCTGATTCCCAGAATGAAGTAGGCTCCATTACTGTCCTGGGTTATGTGGTCTCTTCCTTCCTCTCTGACTGTTGCCTTCAGCAGCTAATTGGCCTCATTCACTCACTTTCAAAATCTGAAATGCATGTTCACAAACCTTCCAGGTTATAAGGCATGGGAGAGATCCTCTGTTTTGCTCTTAGTGTTACCATTTTCTCCTTTTTCTCTCCTTTCTCAGATGTCTTCCCTCTGTGGTTTTGCTGCCAGACACAGTTCCTCTTTCAGTCTCCTGTGACTTTCATTTTTATCACCAATACCCAGATCACATTTCCAGTGACACCTTCTGAAATACCATTTTCTGGTTATGTTTTGGGGGATTGCTATTCAGAGAGTGGTGACTCTCTAACTAGATTCTAAGCATTTTCATGTAACTAACATGTCTTTGAATCCCCCTACCCACACCACCCAAACCTACAGATCCTTCTACAGAGTGCTTGCTCCACCATTGGTGTCCATTGTCAAGGGGATGATGTTTAGTCCACACTTTCAGGGAAGGGTAGGCAGGATGGCTCAAGTGTTCTACAGCAGGTAACACATGAGTTTCTGCTCCCTTCTGATTCCTTACCTTGTTACACTTAGGTTGTTAAAGTGATGTTGGCAAATGTCATAGCTGGTGGCTGGTCAGCTTATGGTGACTGTATCTCTTCTACTATGAACACAAGCATTTCTGAAAAGAAAATATACCAGGAGGTAGCCCAGATTCTTCACCCTTCTGTGCTCAGATCCCTTACAAAATGGAGCAAAATCGTTATTTTACTTAATCTACCCTGGAAATGAAGGTAACACTTTAAAGCTGATTTTATGGTGTCTCAAAACCCATTGATCCAGAACCCACATCACTTTTATAAATCAACCTGCTAGTAAATCATTCTCTCTTGACATATCAAACAGGGCGATTTCCAAAATTCAAATTAGCCATATTTTATCAGATGGGGTCTGTGTCTTGAAACAGTTTTGTAGAGCTATGTTTGGTATAAGCAAATATACAGAAATAGCATTTTTTGAAAATATATTTTAAAATTATGGTTTCATTGTATAGATCAACAGGTCATGTGTAGTAAACTAATAGCTACTTTGTAATAGCACTCAAGTGTTTTTACTAAAATTTAAATAAAATTATGTTTTGGCCATCATCCAGGTTTCAGAGATGTAGTGCTTTCAATATGATTCTGAAGTAAGACTTTTATTTTGCTGTTGGATATCATACAAAACTTAGTTCAGTTCTCTAATTCCCAGGGAAAGTGGAAATCACATTGGATTTAAAATTTATGGATGAGTTTTGTTTTCTTTCTTTCTTTCTGTTTATGGGAAGTTTGGTGCAATCAGATTAAAATAAGATACACAGGAATGAATTCTGTGCACAGTCCTGGGGCTTGTTTAATACAACATATATACAGCTCTTTTTCTCAGAGGGTAGCTTAGAAATGTAAGAAAGTGAGAACTACAAACCTCTTTTTAAAAGGATATTGCACCCACCTTAGAATTGTATCCTCTTGAAAGAAAATTATTTATTGAAATAAGTGTAGAAGTTGACAATTTTTTCCAAGAAAGTTAGAAAAGTTTCTTTTGTGTTTTATTCATAGTAGAGGCAGTCTAAGAAAAAGGTCTCCATTGACCTAGATTCGCTGTTTTCCTGAATGCCAATAATTCAAAAAACCCAATTTTATGCATCTGACACCATCTCATCATAAATAACAATATACCTGCATATATAGTATAGTGCTCTTCAAGAAGTTCAAATCATTTCACACACATTTCCTCATTATCTTCCTACGCTATTATCACCAAATTTCAAGGATGTGGAAATTGAAGTAGGGAGTAGCAGAATTACTTACCCCCAAAGCTGTACTATGCTAAGTAAAGAGCCTAGGAATGAATTCCCAGAGTGTTCTTTGTACTGGCAGTTCTGTTCTTCGCCATAGCATCACTGGGATGTGTTCCTGCATAAAGTACCCCAGGCTTTAAATAACTGAGGATATATATTTAAGCCAAGTAAACACTTACCTAACTTATTTACAGTAGCCACAGTGTCTCATTTGAGAGATCAATACCTCACCAATACTCAGCCAGGAAACATAAATTCTTTTGGTTAAAAGAAAGATGGTTCCCTTATGGATTTATGGAATTTGGCTGTTAGCATCATGGCCCCGCCATCTTTCCCATTGGCATGGGCTTTGATAATTTATTTTGCCAAGGACAAGATTTATACACATGGACCACTTTTATTCTAATAATGAATACATTACTTTCTCTGAAATGTACAGTGAAAAATTACTATGAAGTCATTACTCTGGCTCAGCTGATGGAACTGGGGATGAGGAAATAGTTCTTTCAAGCTTTTAAAACAAACAGAAAACTCTCTTAAAGCCCTCATTCTTCTACAGGTATTGGAGATGTACTCACAAGCCATTCTGAGGAGAAACCTCATTTAATCTTTTGAGGAGATGTCTTTCTTAATTGCCATTTAACCCTCCTGTGTGGAGTGATTGGCAAGTTAAAAAGTATACTTCCTAGACTCATTTGCAGCTAGGTTCTGTCAATTAGACACACCTGGATGAGATCCAGAAACCAGAAGTGAGGCAGGGGCCATTCTCTTGCAGTTGTAGCAGCTGACAGGTAAGTTCTGACAGCGGTGAGGGATCCTAGGGTCTCAACATGACATCTTGGAGGACAGTTGTCAGTATCCTGGGTGTGAGGAGGCTATGGTTGCTGCAGTGAGGAGAATCAGCTGCTGCCTGTTGTGTAGGTTTCACATATAGTCAGTAGTATGACCTTAAAACTGAAAGTTCAAGAGCAGTCTATTCCTCCAGGTCTTCCAAAGATTTTGTAAACACACAAGTCCCTGATTGAAGTTACTTTCTGCTTGATGTAGTCTCAGAGGTTTTGGAACCTGACTGAGCAACAGCAATTCTCCCACTTTTAAATGCCAAGGAATAGATAACTGAGAGTTGGGTCCTCTAAATGTGGAAGGTCAGGCATATTTGGGTTCAAATCCTGGTTTTGATAGTAACTCTGAAACTTTGGCTCTATTTTTTCATCTTAAAAATGAGTCTCAGAATATCAACTTTACAGGAGTTTTGCGAATTTTATAAATAATAATGCATATAAAGTAATGAATCAATTAGTTTGACTTGGTTTTGATAATAATATTAAAAATATGTTTATTAAACCTGATTTAAATAATAAGAAAATTTATTATCTCAAATAATTGGAGGTAATATATGGGATGAGCTCCAGGAATTATGTAATCTATGGCTCAATGATGTCAAAATGACTCAATGATGTAAACAGGCCAATGGCTGTTTCTGAAAATAAAATTTTATTGAACCATAGATGTGCCAGAATGGTGACTTTTGCACTACAGTGGCTGAGCTGAACATTTGCCACAGAAACTGTGGACCATCAAGTCGGCAAAGCTATTCACTCTCTGGCCTTTTGTAGAAAATTTGTGTACCCTTCATTAAACAGTGACACTACTGACCTCAGTAGTAATTTCATCCTAAGGAGGGATTTCTTCATGCCTGCAAAAATGGCTGCCAGCAGCTATCAGAAAGAGAAAAAGAGAGGGAGCTGTGGGGGTTGGTGAGAGAGAGAGAGAGAGAGAGAGAGAGAGAGAGGACCGTGACCTCTAAGAATGGCACAGTCTGTCCCTTCAGTTTGATTGGACCAAATTAGTTCACAAGGTCACTCCTAGACCAATAACTGTTGTTAGGAGTTCTGCTAAGCATGAATGGTTTTGGACTAAACAGAATCCACTCTGGAGCTAATAATGGGCTGCATACCTGAAAAACTGGGGGTCCTATAAGAAAGAAGACATGTTGGTTCAGCAACACACATTACCACAAACATCTAACAAAGTTGATGATAATGTGATAGGTACTCAATCAGTGTTCATTACTTTTCTCAATAATGATTTTGCCTACTTGGGTGGAGTCAAATGAGCACGGGCTAGGAGTTGGTAGACATGGCATTTCATACTGACCTCAAGCTATTGTGACCTTGGAAAAAATTAATTTTTCCATTGAAATATAAAGGGCTATGGTTTAGACTATATCTAAGGACTAGTCTGGTTATTAAATAAAAATATTCAGTAATCAAAAGTTTTCATTAAAAGACATATTTGTCTAGTGTACTAGAGTTTTCAAATTAATTTCTAGATGCATTAATAGGAAACTTGTTGCAATAGTCAAGGAGAGAAGTCTCCAAGTTCTAGGATTAGAGTATATATGTTTGCTTCTTGATAGATGCTGAGACTGAATGTCAACCAGAGGTGGGGGATAAGCACTGCCACTGAGCATCTTATTCATTCATTCATTTAATACGTATTATTCAATGTCTACTGTGTGCCAGACACTGAGCTAAATAGAGAAGGGGCCCTGATGTCATAGAGTCTTCTTTCAAATGGGTGATGCAGAATAGTCAGTAACAATGTAAAAACAACATAGTGACGATGTATTTTAAAGATAAGAAAGCAGGTGAATATGATAAGAAATTACAACAGGTCAGAGGGTCAGAGTAGACCTCTGTGAGGGCATCTTTCATCTAAGATGTGAATGTATAAATCTGGAGGACAAAAGTCCCTTTCCATTTTATATATTTTGCCTGATTTCTAGGTTTCATTGGTATGGCTATAATTTTCCATTTCTCCCCTAAGAGTTTTCTCTGTTGAAAAGCTCTTACAAAGTCTTCCCTTGGGAAAATGTTATGTGTTGGAAGAAGGGAGGTTGGGAAGGGGAAATTTTAAAATAGTTTTTGAGTTAATTCAGAATTATAGAGCTATGTTTCTGGAGGTTGTAAACTCTTCTTCAGCCACTATAAATGTTAAGCTCATGTCTTCTAATTTTGGGAGCATATTTTAGAAATAGAAACTGAAGTACCTGTAGCAGTATCTTTATATGCCAATCAAATTGCATGAAGAGGCACAGAAACAGCACACCAGATTCACCCACTCCTGGGTAACATGAATTTTTAAGCTTCAGAGAAAGGAACAAAGTACAAGAAACAACAGTTGTATCTTCCTGCATGGAGTCTAAACCAAAAATGGATTACTCATTTGTGCAGGTTCCAGCATTTCCTGTTTTCTCCACCTCTTCCCCAAATGTAGTTGATGATGCCACTGTTGAGTTAATCCTTTTGCCTCAAGAGCAAGTGTCTTATGTTACACTTAATGAACCTCATTGGTGCTTCTTACTCTTGTAGCCCTAAAACCTTGTTTCTACTTTTGAATGTTTTTCAAAGCAGCTTACAAGCATACTTAGACATTTGAATATGTTGTTAATATGACACTTGCAAAAAAAATTGTGTTAATCTGAGAAATACAAAAGCAATGTGGGAAAGAATAATCCTGCCTCCAAGCAAAATTGACCCAGTTAATGTTTGTAATGATTGGTTTACAGGGATTTTTATAAAAGTCAGTTTGTCTTATCTGTGGGTGAGTCTACATGGTGCAGAAGCAAATGATTAATTCAATTAATTTGTTGACTTCCTCCCTTGCCCCAGAAAATAGTTGAAATATTTTGTATCACAGCTCCCATGGCAAAACTCCGAAAATATCACTTAGTTCCTATTGTGTAAATGATTAAATTGTTTTGAGGTCATAAAAGCTAACACATTTTAAAGATTAAAACTACAAAAGATGAAATTGATTGGAAAATCATATAAACATACACATATATAAATAATATAAATAGACAATAATAATACAAGAGATTTTGCATGCTTACGATACATCAAGTTCCACCATGCAAAGCATTGTTTATGTTGATAAATTCTTTAGATATTCTAAATCCAGACCCTAAATAGTACCCACCCCTCTTCCTGACTATGACAATCTCCATATTGGCCTGAGGAAAGAAAGGAGATGTTGGGTATATAGATCTGTAGAGAATGATCATGATTATCCCCATTTGAGGGATCACAAAATTGATTTTTAAAGAGAATCTAAGTAACTCTCCCAAAGTTACATAATTCATGAAATTGGGTTTCAAGTTCAGTCTTCATAATACCAAGCTCTCTCCACTAGAGCAGGACACCTGCTCTAATATGCTTTTGCATCTCCCATAATGTCTAGCACATAGGAAATCCTGGCAGTTATTTGCTGATTGAATGAAATGACAATACACATGAAAACTGCATGGAATTACTAAATTATCCTTCTAACTTCCAATTCTTAATTATTATCACTCTAAGAGTTACAGTCTAAATTGGGGTTGGAAAACTTTTTTAAAAGGACTAGATAGTAAATATTTTAGGTTTTGCAAGCCATGTGATCTATCATAACTCCTCAACCCTATCCTTGTAGTGCAAAGGCAGCCATACATGATAGTAAATGAATGGGCAAGGCTGAGTTCCAATACAACTTTATTTATAAAAATAGGGCCAGCCTGCAAGTCTATTTTATTGATCCCTAGCATAGATATGAAAATCATTCCAATTTCTTAATAATAAATAAAATATATTTATTTTCCATGTGATTTGTAGCACTTACTTCCTGTATCCCTGAAAGCAGTGCTCACTTTGATTTGAATTGTCGTTGTATATACCTTTTCTGGTATTTGTGTCTGTCCCTCTCATGGCCTGTTAATTGAAATTATGGGCAATGATTACAAACTACAAAGAATTGCAGTTTTAAGATCATTTACTTCGTGTGTTATTCTTTTGAATAAAGCATGGCTTAGGATAAGTTCATACCTTCATTTAAAAAGTGGCCTTTTATTAAAATTTTAATTTTCTAAGTGGTTCTGACTCAACTTATTCCTCAACAGTTCTTTTAACAGAATCCCCTCAGCTGCATCCAGCAGCCAAGCTAAAATGATTTTTACTACTGGTCTTTTTTATTTCTGCATATGACTCTCTGAAAGCAATACCCAGCTAAGTGTCACCCAGGCAACAAGTCCACTTAAATCACCTTCTCTTTTACCCTGAGCCTGTCCTCAGAAGAAAAGATGCATACCCAAAAACCTCATGTGAAACTTTCAGACAGGAAGCCAGGCATCTGGGGAGTCACTTTGGACTCTTTAGACAGCTTTAAACACATTCGAGGATATGAAAGCAATATGAGTAGGAGGGAGAAAGGAAACATATAGGTTGGAATACCTTGTATTCGATAGCATTTTTACAGTCTATAAAACATTCTTAATATCTTATTTGATTTGTCAATACAGCTTTCTGAAGTTTGAGACCCTCTGATATTTTGAAAACATGTAGATTCAGGGGGGAAAGTGAGATATCAGCATGCTTGGGAAATGGTGGAGCTAGAACTCCTTTCATATCAAAGTCCATGGTGTTTCTACATTATCCCATGGGAGAATTTTATGCAAAGTTTAGTATTAAACCTGAAATCACTTCAAAGCTTATTACTAAAATTTAATATATAGTATATAAATACATTATATATACATTAGTTCTGACTATAGTGTATTGTCTGAGTGTTTGTTGAGCAATTACACTTATATATAATTGTCATGCATAGTTTTATTTCTATGGAAAAATGATTTTCAGCCTAACTGTAGGCACAAAATATGTTTTCATATGCCAGTAGTGGCAGCACATTCTCCCGTAAAATTGGAACAGAATCTCCACAGGGCAGTAGATAAAGGAGTGCAGGCAGTATAAACATGGCAACTCATAAGGACAGAACTCTGTACTACTGAGTAACAGAAAAAAATTTTCAAATATTTTCTGGGTCAATGATAGCAGATAAATGGTACTCATGTTACATCATCTTCCCTGCCCATGGCAGGGATAACACCTGCTACCTGCCATAACAAGAGAAGGAGATGGTGCAACCTGAGTGCCATTAATTTTCTATTATGGATTTTAATATCAGAGTAGTACAGGGTCAGCCACTAACTATGTCTGTTGACAGAATTCTTTGCCATTCATCACAGAAGTGACCTCAGAATCCTTAACACAGCACTCTGGGCATCCAAAGCCAATCAGTAGGTTTTGCTCCACAGTTGAAACCTGCTTGCCAAACCTGCTGTAGATATTCTGAATTGGGTACGAGAGGTCAATTGTCTCATTAATGGGATGGGTTCTGGAAGCGCTCCATATGATGAATGTGAGTTGGGGCCTATTTCTATAGTGAAAAATTGTGTTACATTGAGAGGGCATTCAACTTATACTAACTATGAGTTATGCCAGGAGCCATACTTAATTTACTTGGACTTCATTTGGTCTTCTGCTTTTTAGATTTCCCTTCAGTCCTATTGACAAGAATGAAATAAAAACAACAACAACAATGAACTTCAGTCTAATTTATTATGCTGGACATGGTATCTAGAGATAAAGTGAGAGTGAAATTTTTCCATTAATTTCATTAATGGTTGTTTCAAATTGTTTCCTTATTTTTTACAACTGATTTAATTTCATAAGCAGTATTTCTGTGAAATTTTATTTCTACATTTACTTTAGAATTATAAGCTGGCACTTATTTCTCAGGTATTTTCTGTTTGCTCTCTGTTTCATGTTTGGGGTTTGATTTTTTTTTTTTTTTTGTGCCTTCAGATGTGTTCTATTTTGACATAGTTAAGTTAGAGACAACTTGACCCTGGAAAGTAGCCTAGCAAAAATATGAAGTAACTTGATACTGAAATCAGTTTACAAACTGGATTTGAGATTTGTGATTTAGTACAATTATATGATGTCTCCAATTTGGAAATTAGCTATTTTATAGAAGTTTCCTACTAAATCAGTTGCTTAACCATTTTAGTTTGATTTTTAGACTAACTTCTAAAGCCTAATTAGCACATAATAGAGCTTAAAAGTTTATATGTAATGAGGAAAAAAGCAATAGTATGACAATATGAATACAATTGGATAAAATAATGTTTCATTTATTTCGAATATGTATAGCTTAATAAAAACCTTGTTCAATTAAAGGAGAAGGAAGGTATAGTTGAGATATTTTATAGAATTTTGTTTTGGCCACGCAGTGTGACATGCAGGATCTTAGTTTCCTGACCAGAGATCGAACCCGAAGCCCCTACAGTGGAAGTGCAGAGTCTTAACCACTGGACCGCCAGGGAAGTCCTGAGATATTTTATAGAGCTTCTGAAACAGAATTCGGGATATTGTTAGAAATGTTTGAGTAAGAAGATTTTTTAATTGTACATAATTACCTTTGAAAACATTTTATTTGCATTATTCTTGTATTTTCTGCTCAAATTAGGGACACTTCTGGAAGCTACAGGAAAAAAAAACACGGAATGGAACAGAAATTTTAATCAGGTAAGTGGGAAGAGTTGAAAGAGAGAAGGAAATAGGAAAGATGGTTAAATGTATTTGTGAGTTTGCGTCAGGTGAAATCAACAAAGTTGTAAGTGATAAAAGTCAGAGAAAAAAGCAGAACGTATATGCATAACACCCTTAATTGGGAGGAGATGAGATGTTGAGAGAAAGATATTTTGGATTACAGTTCATAGTACGGTCATGGTTGATATCATTGGTCTAGGATGAGCTGCTACCTGTCTCCAGTGAGTGATAAAGATGGTAGAGATGGTACAGCCACTTTGGAAGATAGCTTGACAGTTTCTTACTAAAACATAATTTTAACATATGATCCAGCAATCACACGCCTTGGTGTTTACCCAAGGGAGCTGAAAACATATGTCCACACAAAAACCTGAATACAGGCGCTTATAGCAGCTTTATTCTTAGTTGCCAAAACTTGGAAACAACCAAATGTCTTTCAGTAGGTGAATAGATAAACTGGTCCATCCAGACAATGGAAAGTTATTGAACCCTAAAAAGAAATGAGGTATTAAGGCATGAAGAGACATGGGGGAAACTTAAATACATATTACTAAGTGAAAGAAGTCAATCTGAAAAGGCTACCAATTGTATGAGTCTAACTACAGAGCATTCTGGAAAAGGCAAAATGATAGAGACCGTAAAAAGATCAGTGGTTGCCAGGGGTTGGGGGAGGGGGATGGATGAATAGGTGGAGCACAGAGGATTTTTAGGGCAGTGAAATACTCTGTGTGCTGTCATAGTGATGGACACATGTCATTACACATTTGTCCAAAGACATCAGATGTGATGAACACTAAGAGTGAAACATAATGTGAACTATGGACTCTGGGTAATTATGATGTGTTCATCCAGAGTCATCAGTTGTAATAAGTGTACCACACTGGTGAGTGATGTTGATAACAAGAGAGGCTATAAATGTGTGAGGGCAGGGGGTATATGGGTAATCTCTGTACCATCTCTTCAACTTTGCTCTGAACCTTATCTAATTTTTTTAAAGATGATATAGAGACCAAGGGGTATGACCCATTATTCGTTTTTCACAGATGAGGGATGTCAAGCAGTTAAGTTTTCATAACCCACTAAGTATCTGTATTTGTAAAAAACAAACAGACAAACAAAAACCATAATGAATACATTGGTCAGTACTTTTGTGCATTAATGGAAGAGTTGGGTAATGGATCAGTTCATCCCTAGTAGGGCCTTACAACAGATAGTTTGCTGACATATATAAAAATTCCGTTCAATACAAAACATATTTCCAGGTTAGATTGACTTATTGCCATGTTCTCTGTTTTGGTATATTATTTTAAAAATGTTACTTAACCAGCTTCCTTGGTGATGACCACTACTATTCAGAGCTTTTATCTTCTCCCCCAGAGTGAAAATCTGATTTTTGTTCAAGAATTTGTTATCCTTGGTCCCATGCAAACTTACTGAGGTGCTCCAGGGTTGTCCCTATGCTTCGTAGGAGCACCAGACAGTTGTCCATTATGAGTGACCGCATCTTTCATGTGTAATTAACAGGAAAATTCCCCCTGAAATATCACAGGTTTTCACACATCCCCATACTCAGATCATTCTCCATAGAGTTTTTTTATTGCCTCCAATGAGCTACTTGTGAATAATCTGATAATTAAGATAAACGTATTATTAAACTGCTATTGATTACATTCATTTTCCTTCATCCACTCTATTTCTTGCAAATATATATATATTAATATTATATATATATTATATTAATATATATATATATATATATATAGAGAGAGAGAGAGAGAGAAGATTTAAGTGCAAGAGATTAAGAAGTTATTACTTGTTTTCGAATTAGTTTTATCAAAAATCTGTACCTGCTGTCTGGGCACTCATGGCCCTTCTTAAAATAATCACTTCCTTATTATCAGAAACAAAATAAGTAAAGTGATTTTGTTCAAGTCTAATTATTTTGAGCTTGTTTTCTGGCTCTGAATGCTCCACAGTGAAACAGTCTTGACATGCAGAACACAGCTTCCGTGTAATATTTTATTCAAAGAATTTCAGAATAGTCAAGAACACCAAGGTCTCCAGATAGATTATTTCTTCCACATTTTCTGAGCAGAGGCATCCTTTAAAATGACAAACATGGTTGTAACAAAATAAACTTTGAGAAAGTATGGCTTCTTACCTTAATTAAAAATCGCTAACTCAAGGACATGATTGTATTTCCAGTATACTGTAAATAAATGTTTTAAAATGGTGTGGTAATTTCCCTGGGTATAGTTTGAAGATGTACAAATTTTTTTCAATTTGTTAATTGAATAAATATTATTGGATACAAGTAGAGTCTGTATGTGCAAACTAAAATACAGATTGACCTGATTATTAAGTAATAATTTACTAGTGTTGAAGAGATGCTGGTGCCTCCAGAATTTCTGTGCATAGGCAGGAGAATGTGCGTGCTGGCTGTGGGTGCCTGATGCTTATATCAGGGCAAATGATAGAATTCTCTTTGAATCACATTTGGATGGGAGAGCGTTATAGTGAGAAGGTGACAGGATACTTGGGAGCCAAAGCCAGTCTTAGCTGCTGAAGCTTGTACAACAGTGGATAGGACCACCAGAGTGGCCAGGCTTAGCATGCCTTCTCCAAATTCCTCCAGCTGGACACACTCTATGAGCTACAGAACAAATAAGGGGCTCGATAGCATCCCACAGGGTCTCGGGTCTCAGCATTTGCTTGAAGACATCTGAGATTCCTCTCCTTCTTATTTAGCACCTGAGTGGAAAGAATTAACACATCTTTTAAAAATACCTGGTAGAGTTTGGTTTCATAGCTTTTAAAGGATACTGATTATTTATTTAGTGAACAAGATAGTGTGTGTGTGTTGCTCTCCTTGTTCTATGCTTTAGTTAGTAACACAAAAAACCATATTGTCATCACTGGGAATAATGACTTAAATCTTATGTAGATGGAAAGTCCTAGACATCAGCATAATGTCCTGTATCCAGCAAACCTTCTCTGTGGCAACAGGAACACCACTGAACAAGGATAAGCCTTTGGACTATGTAGCCAATTATATCATGAGATTTGAAAGATGCTCAGGGAGCTGAGTTAAAAATTCTACCATTAAAGGTAAATATATTTAGCTTGATACATCATTTTATATTTAAATTCCCTCTTCTTGATTTTGGAGAGAAATAATTATTATTGATGGAAAGAATAATAATGACTAAAAAAAAATTAGACCTCTGTATTGAGTCAACTATTGCATAGTTGGTGATATCACAAAACAGAGAATTAATCCCCTTAGTCCAGACAACACTATTAGTGACTGAAGGCAGAACATTCATTCCTAGAGCACTTTGTCTTGATCATTGTTTATCTCCTTGTCTAATCATTTTTACATTGCTAAGGATAATGTTCTATGAGAGTATAAGAAACCAAGAATGTTTCTGCATTGGCTCATGCAGTTTCCTCCACCTTTGTTTTCTCTGTCAGTTGAACTCCTTTATAATCATCCTTCCAGATCAGTTCAAAGCCTACAGTCTCCAAGAAGTTTGCCTCAGCACCTTCCATCCACTCCCATCCCATTTGTTGGAATTATTCCTTCCTCTGCACTACGAATATGTTATCTGTGACTAACTTATAGCACATCACATTGAGCTTATTGGATCATGTCTCTCCCATGCCTGAGATTGCAGATTTGCTCAGGAGCATGAGCTATATTTGTCAACTTTGAATCCTTAGTCCCCAGGTCTCTGACCCATTATAGGTACAAAATAAACAACTGTTGCAAATTTAAATTTATTCCACAATACTGGGTATAGGGAATGCAATGTTTCTTGATTTTCACCGAGTCATATCCATCTATAAGTGGAAAATCAGTTGGGAGTGCAGGAGAGAAAGGAGCACAGAAAAGGAAGCTGGCAGCAAGTACACTATATTCAGATGACTTTACGTTTGTGCTAGGGGATAGACCAGAGAAAAGCTAATCTTTTTCTGGGAGGTGAATGGCATACCAAAGAGATTAAATGACTTGATCTGGAGTGACTTTGGGCAGGAGACAGGGTCTCTCTAACCTCAGTTGTCTTATTTGTTCTAAGAGTTTGACTAACAAATAGCTGACGTTTAATAAGAAATCTTAGCTGTAACAGTCATAGGTGTATTCTTATTGCATAGATGATAATAAACAAGGTTCTTACCTTTTTTGAGCCTGCTTCCTCATGGAGTCTGATCTCTTCATGGAGATTCTAGTACTGAATTTTGGGGGGACACTATATATATAGCTGACACACAATATTTGCTTCATGAGTAATTCTTATTTTCCTCTTTCTCTTGTCCCAGCTGAATGTCCTTCAAGAACTCGTCTGGGCAGAGATCAAACCAGGTGTCTTAGTATTTTACAGCAGCATTTTACCCTTACAGACCAAGGTTTGACTTCTTACCTTGTTAAATTTCTTTTTCTGATCTTCCGTTTGTTTGTTTGTTTGTTTTTAAGTGACAGCCGAACTAATTTTATTGTAGAATAAAGAAAGATATTGTTTCCATGACACTGTTTTTGTAGCCAAGGAATACATATACCCACGTAACTTGACTCAGTTATACACTGAAACGTGGGCCTTTCAGCTGTAACACACTTCCACTCATGCAGTTACCAGGTCCAGCCCTCTTTCAGGAAAAATTCAATTTGATTTTTAGCAATATTCTTCCAAGCAGGAAACATTAAGGTTAACAGACAATTCATTAAGTGAAGGCACAATCCAATAGGATCATTTTCTTTAACAAATAATGGCAAACATAAAAAAAAAAGAGAAAATATGAGAGTTTATCAGGTTTAAGCAAGATTGATTCCAAATTGTTGTGAAACTCTTGTGACCTTGCTTTTCAGTGGGCAACAGTGGCCCCTACATTTTTGGAATTTAAGTAAAGATAGAACAATTGGTGTTTGGCACATCATAAAGCTTATGAACAGGGTAGTGGTGGATTTGCTCACCAAACCTCAGAATATTTGAAAGTTTATATAAGTCTATGAATTCCTAACATGTTTGTAATGAAAACAAATGAGGATTGAGGTACATACCTGACCTCTTGAAGTTAACACAAATATAAATTCTGTCCCCCCACGGAATTTTCCAGAATGTCCTTGTCAAAGTTAAAAATGTACAATATTTGTACAATATATCTCTAAAAATAAAAACATCTTTTTTCTTAATAGAAATGAAATACTTTTTTAAAAATTAAATGCACTTATGATGAATTGTTTTCAAATTAATTTCTTACATGTATAATTTGCAATTATTTTTTAACTTTTTTTTATTGAATGAAAGATTCTTTAAATTCGATAGTGCTCTACAATTTTCAAAAGTTTCACACACATGATTTCATATAATTCCATTATAATTTGCAATTCTTAAGGTGGGGTGGGACTCAAAATCTGAATCACAGCAAACTCTTAATGGAGGCTTGTTGAATAAACGAATGAAAGGAAGAATGAAAGGAAACTTCAGAGATAGGAAAACAAGATGATCCAGTAGATTACCATGCAATATTCCTATTCATAAATCTTAACCAGTGATCCTGGCTCCAATTCAATCCCCTATAGCTACTATTTTAGTGTAAACCAGTATAAAAGCACAAATGAGGTAATGTAATTTGGATGAAGAATTGATGCTTTATTGTCATTTGCTTTCACTACTTTTATTAATTTATTTTAATTATTTTATTCACAACTACATTTATTTCTTTTGTTTACTTTATTCACTGTTGTCTTTATTTATGGTTTCTTATCTGCCTTTTGGCTGTATCCACTGACTTCAAGTGAAGCCTAATGTGGCATGGCCAATTATGGCTGATTGTGGTGCTGTCATGAGGCTGCTGGTTGCAGCTGCCACTGGGATAGCATTCTCCAGGTCATCACCTGGTTCAGAATACTCATCATCTAGATCAGAGGCTATTTTTTATGCTCAAATAGACCCTTCCTATATTTCATTGTCTTTTTCTCTGAGATAGTAAATTACACTAAAACCTGAGATTTTAAAATGTCTGAAAGGCTATAGGATACACGAGCTTAGATTTGGTGGTTGCATATGGTACACTCAAAGGTCTGCTTAATTATGAAGTAATTCCAAAGTACCAGTTGGGCCATTTCCCTAAAAGAAAACTAGAAATGAATGTCAAAAAGTTGTCAATTATTCAATGCAAATTCCATGAGTTCATCGTTGTATGTGTTATTCTTCTTTAAGGAATAAAATTCAAAAGAGAAGCTCATCTTAGATGCAGAGAGCTTTAAAGGTCTCCCTTTGCATTCTTTTCAGTTTACTCAGACCCTGGCTCTTTTGAGTTCATTCCTAAGTTTCCTTTGCTACCTTTTTTTTTGCAGCAGAACCATCAATCCAATTCAGACCGGGGCATGAGGTCTGTGTTTACAAAGTACTAATGCCTTCATTTGGGCTCCCAATCTTTATTTCTGACCTTCATAAGCTGTTATAGAAAGAGCCTAGCTCTTTAAACAATAGAGTCCTGGACAAATATCTGTCTCCCCTCAGAAGTGTTTCTTCACAGGCCAGACAGTCAAAAGATGTTAAATACCAAATTCATGACTGCTTTTTCAAGACAAAGTGTGAAGCCAGAGTCTTGAATATACAGTCTGTTCGCATTCTCAGACAAACAAGGTTACCATTTGAGGAGAGGATAGTGGCTCTTAAAAATTTTGGTTAAGAAATAATAGCACCTATGAATGAAAAAAACGACTAATCAACAAGTGAATGTTGAATTTGTCATAGGCTCTAGGCAATTACTATTGTAATGGACATTAAAAGACAAATACATCTATCAGCCCGTTAAAATCAATGTCATTATCCAAATGGATTTACAAACATTAAATACATCTTCCCATAAAACATAAATAATGAACCCTGGTTCTGACCTTTATTGAAGGTCTGTGTGAAGCAGAAGAAATATTCGTTAATGTTTCTGGCCTGCATTCAGATCTGAGCCAAGAGAAGTTGACTTATTTACAAACAAAAGTCCCAATAACTTGCATTTGCAGGATCACAAATTCCTACCATGAATCATTTTGTATTGTCTGATATATTTTCTAAATTTAGGATGCAATTCATTATCTAAATCCTTGCATGTCTCAAGATTTTTGCCCTTTGTTCTTCAATGTGTAAAAATAAAATAAAAGTCCCTAAATCCACAGCACAATGTAACATGATAAAAAACTTTTTGTTTTAGAAAATTACACGTCAGTACTGGGTAATCTATGGTACCAATTAACCAACAATGATAATTATAAGTTTTTAAATGCTAACAAATTTGTTGCTATATCTTGGAGATGATGTTGATTGTTTTCATGTTCTTTTTAGATTTTTCCCTTACTTCATTTTATAAGGCTCCTTTTTTTAAGGGCACAAAGTTATTTATTACAATAGTTGTTTTGGGAATTGATAAACTGTAAAATCCTAGATGGAATGGCAGAATAGCCCCTCAAGGAGGGAATGGACTTCATTTATTCTTGATAAATTCCAAATACACAAAAATAAAGGGCTTACCAGTTGCCAGTGAGAAGTGAACATAATTATGACTTCACAGCTGCTTCTCCTAAAGAAAAAGGTGAGAGAGAGAGAGAGGGAAAAAATAGAAGAGTCATGCTTTTTTGTACTGCATCTAAAAAGAATATGCACAAAGGGAATATATTTATGCCAGATATAAGAAGCCATAATCAAAGTAATACTGTACTACCAAAATAATGCCAAGAAATTCAGAAATTTTGACTTGGCAGACTATAAATCAAAGATGTGCATCCTTAGTACTGTAGTAAACAGAGCAAAGTATGGAAAATCGAAGTCCTTAAATATGTTCCCACAAACTTATTTCCCCTGACACAAGTGGAGTGGTCTTTCAGCAAATTTGTCATCATCTGCTTTACTGGTTTGACATTTGCAAAGTAACCCTGTTCAGAGAAGAATTCAGAACTTGATAGGTCTGACTCCAAAGTGTGTGGTCTCAAGCAGGACCTTTGGAAAGTTTTTGCTTGGGACTTTGGACATTAAACTTTATGAGTGCTGTGAGATAGTCAAGGTTACCTTTCATACCTGCCAGGATTGATACATTGTTTAATCTATATCAGTTGCTGGCAACTTTTTCTGTAAATGATTGCACTGTAAATATTTTAGACTTCGTAGTTCATATAATCTTTGTCCCAACTGCTCAATTCTGCTGTTGTATTGGGTTGGCCAAAAAGTTCGTTCTGGTTTTTTGTAGCATCTTATGCAAAAACCTGAACGAACTTTTTGGCCAGCCTAGTAGCATGAAAGCAGCCATAGACAATATGCAAATAAATAGCAAGGAGGCTGTATTGCAAAACTTTATTTACAAAAACAGACAGCAGTTGCCTTTGATCCTAGGGCCATAGTTTGCAGTCCTCTGATGTAGAAAATTCCAATCACAAAGCTGGGACTGTAACAGCCAAATGGTTATGTGAATTTTTATCAATAGTAATATTTAATGCCATTAGGGCTTTTAAGAATAATTTCAGGGCTTTCCTGGTGGCACAGTGGTTGAGAGTTTGCCTGCTGATGCAGGGGACGCGGGTTCGTAGCCCAGTCCGGGAAGATCCCACATGCCGCGGAGTGGCTAGGCCCGTGAGCTATGGATGCTAAGCCTGTACGTCTGGAGCCTGTGCTCCTCAATGGGAGAGGCCACAAACAATGAGAGGCCCACGTACAGAAAAAAAAAAAAAAAAAAGAATAATTTCAAAATCTAAGTAATTTCCTTAAGATTTTTTGGTCAGTGGAAAAATGGGCACTAGTAAAGAGCAGTATTTTATCAAAAACACTGCAAAAATACTTAGGTTACTTGCTTCCTTACAAAGTCATTCTATCAAGCAACTCCATACAGGAATTTATATTGAAGCCCAAACTCCAAATATTTGTATCTTCATTAGTTTCTAGCAGATGTAAGAAAAGATGAGCAGTCAACCTGATTTCAGTATGGATATTTTGGGGCAGGGAGAAAGAAGGTACCAGCTCAATCAAAGTTAATTGTAAATCTGCTTGAGAAAGTCTCATGAAAAAATAATCTCTTTAATCTACCTCCTACATTCATAGGCTATCTTCAACCTTCTGAAGAAATGTCAAATTAGCTGAGTGATAACTATAGGTGAAGCCAGGGTGATGTCTTTCCCTGGTCCTTCCAGTAATCTGCTATTGACCTCTATATGCTGCTTAACTTCTATTTGATCTATTTCCCAATTTATAAAATAAAGGAGAATAAAGAGATGTCTGTAAAGTGGTTTGAAAGCCTGAGTAAAAGCCGCTCTGAAACACAGGATGGCTGAGCTTCAAAGAGTCAGGAAGATAATCCAGCTATTGAGAATACATTTTAAATCATGTAAGTGGACACAATGGTAATTTTGTGAATCTCATATTACTCAGCAGTATTCCAGAGGGTTAAATAGATAAGGATGAAATAAAAGTTTAATATTCAAATTAAGCCTCTTAATTAAAATAGATTTGAGTAGAATACATGGAAAGAATGGGTTTTGAATTGAAAGTTGTTATTTTCTGATGTCGACATAGACATAAATTTACCCAGACATTTTCCAGTCTCTTTTATATAACTGAGGTACTCCAGCTTTTTTAAAAATTGTCTTTCACTTACTTTTTTCTTACTCTATTTTCCCTCACATTGTCCTCTTTCCTTTGGGAGACTTAACCCTGAAAATTTTAAATAATTCTGATAATGCTATAAAATTAATGTCATAGAAGCAGCAAAACGTGGTGAAAATGTAATGGACTCAGTATCAGAATATGGATCTGTATCATCTGCTTTTTCTAACCCTTAGTTTCTCCATCAGTAAGGAACATAATAAGAAGCTTGCAAGGGCTCTTTCAGGAGATTAAACAAGATATTGAATGAGAAAGCGTTAACAGTTATAGATGTTCAGTAGTCAAGACTTGAATTTGAGTTTGAATGAAGAATGCTGATTAAGGAACAAATAATCACAGTTTTCTTAACAAAGGAAGTGTTGACAAGATATTGCAAAAATACTTAGGTTACTTGCTTCCTTACAAAGTCATTCTATCTAGCAAATCCATACAGGAATTTATACTGAAGTCCAAACTCCAAATATTTGTATCTTCATTAGTTTCTAGCAGATGTAAGAAAAGATGAGCAGCCAACCTGATTTCAGTATGGATATTTTGGCACAGGGAAGAAAGTTGGGAAGGCAATTTTCATTGTGTTTTAATGTTTTCATTGCAAGGTATTTAACATCCCTTGTCCTTATCCAAAAATGTCAGTAGCACCCTGCCATGGTCATGGTAAAAACGAAAAGAATGGCCTTTCATGTTTCTAAGTACCTCCTGGAGGATCGATATGAAATCTGGATGATAATTTAAAGCATTTGTGAATCCAAAAGACTTTGGATTATTTGGACATTAAAAAATGTTATAGATATGCTCATGAATATACAACATTCCTGAACCCCTCTCTTTAATGACAAGGGATCTGCTTAGAAATAGGGAAGAGGTGAGAATGGGAAATTTTATAAATTAAAATAAATACTCAAAAATAACTGTAATCATTGACAGGATACACACACACACACACACACAGGTTCAGTAATGTAGAACTATGGCAAATGGTCATAGGTCATTGTACCACGCTAGTGAAGAGGACTCAAAGATAGCATGGCTCAGGACAGTTTAGGACAGTCAAGGATGGTGACAGGCCACGAGAGTTGGTGGGACCCTCATCTGTTGGTTGGCTTTAGATGAGTTTCTATACAAATGAAGTATACACAGGATGTTATGGGGCAGAATGAAAAGGAAGTTACTTTGCTCCATGCTTAGAGAGGTGTGCTATTTATGAAAGGAAAAGCAGAGAGGAGGAGAGAATCAAATTTAAAAGATGAATCATCTGACACATCTGTTGGAGAAATACTGAGCTTTTGTTCCCATTTAATAGATGGTAAAAGGAGGAACATGAGGAAAAGTGGTTTTGGTGCTCATAACTGATTAGGGGTGGACACGGGAAACTCAGAATAAATAATTTATGAATATTTTTTTCCTTTCCCCTAATTATTTTAATTCTACTTTGAATAAGCTAAAAATTGCTTCTGAGAGTCTAATCAAGCTGCTTTCAAACAGAAATGCAGAGATGATCAGTCTGGGGAAAAATACTTCTGCTACTTGTACTAACAGTACCCATTCATTGGGGTCTTAAGATGTGCACAGTAATTGTTCAAAGAATTTTATATTCTTAGTTCTTCTATTCTTCATAATACAACCATGAGGTTGGTACTATCAATGTCTCCATTTTCAGATGAAGACAGAGAACCTGGAAAGTCAAATATTTTACTTGAGATTACATAGTCAATAAGAGAATGAACCTGGGATCAGAGCCAGAGCTGCCTGACTCGGGCTCATACCCTGTCTGGTGGGAGTGCTGAGTCAGGGGTGAGAAATGGCAAGTCTGGTAAAAGAAGAGCGTAATTATTCCAAGATGGATCTATTGGCACCCACAGTATTCCTTGGGTTGCTGGGTACACAGTTCCTAGATTTTGTAGATGACCAGACACAGTGGATAACTATTTAATTAACTTAAGATCCTCCATTGCCCCTAAAGGGAATGTGGGTCTGTACCTTCCAAAATGAGACAAACTAAATCAGCAGAGAGGCCCTTTAAGGATTTCCTCCCTCACCTCCACACTCTGTCATATTCTACTTGTAAGAAGAGACTTTCCAAAGGAAGAACTCAAAGCATACAGGTTGGCCATGAATTTCCCCTTGACTCATAGACAGGTAAAAGAAATTTAACTCCTAGTCACCAGGAAACAGGAAGTCACCTTCATGGTCATTTGATTTTTTGGTGCTCTGAGGAGGCCCACTTATCATTGCTTTGCCACTTTAAGCCACTAAACCCATTTGTTCCTTTATATATCTGCTAAACATAGATGCTGAAATGAAGAAATACAGCCTAAATAAAGACACCAATAACAGCTTGCAGGAAGTATTAAAAACAATTCTGCAGAAGGTTAGGAGCCCTGACTTCTTTACTGTGAGCTTTAAAGGTGCTTTCTTTGATTGGCCACAAGGTCACTTCACTGCAGGTACAACAGCAGAGATTTTGAGAGCTATCGAGCACTAAATTTGCACAATGAATCAGCTAGAGGTTATTAAGCACAGAGAATGACAAAGACTTAACATATTGAGAAGAGAGAGGAAACTCGTGAGTGTTGCTGTCTCCATGTGCTGGAGACATTCTCTTTTTGTGTTCTCTCTGTCTCTTGGTTCTGTGGACTGAACCTGAGCTGCTAAGAGGAGGTACCTACAGAAAAGCTATGAACTTGGAGGTTGACTGAGCCAAGTCTGTCCAACAGGTCAGAACCACAGATGCAGGAAGTTCCTCTCCAAAGGCAGGTGATGATGGGTCCCAATACACTGTCAAATCACTCATTCATTAGAACTTTAGGGAGGCAGTATAGTATGGTGGTTAAGCTCCAGGGTTTTGGGGACAAATAAAACTGGAGTTAATTCCTGATTCTTCATGGGTTAATTATGTCACCATGGAAGGACCAGTTTGTCTCTATAAGGTATAGTCCTATTTTGCAAATTGGAATTTATATCAGTACTTCCTATATAGAAATGCTATGAAGATTAAATACTTAATGCAATGCCTGGCCCATACTGATGGCTTCATTCATGGAGGTTATTATGACTGAGCACTTATTATGTGTACATCATTGTTCAGAGCACTGGGGTAAATATAGAAGGAAAAAAGCATGTGGTTTACTCTCAAGATGTATATGATCTAGCTTGATTGATGAGAAAAGTACATATGCAGAAAAGTTAAATAATATAAAGTAGTACACAAAAAATGTTAATTGTGAAGCATGGATAATAAGTGATTTATTCATTTATTCATTCATTCATAAAATGCAATCTGAGTACTTTCTATGTTGAAGCTCTTTGCTAAGCACAGAGAAAGGTAATGGACCTTTATTCTCATAGTTTTCATTACATGGAAATTACGAGTGTTATCTCTGTTTTTGCTTATGGAAAAACTGAGGCTTAGTGGAAAAAAAAAACTTACTCAAGATCCCACAAGTTGCAAGATGGGAGGTTGGGGGGTAGGTGAAATGTGTGAAAGTAATCGAAAGGTACAAACTTCTAGTTATAAAATAAATAAGACCTGGGGATGTAATGTATGGCATGGTGACTACAGTTAATGGTACTGTACTGTACATTTAAAAGTTGTTAAGAGAATATATCTCAAAAGTTCTCATTACAAGAAAGAAAACTTTAACTATGTGTGGCGATATATGTTAACTAGACTTACTGTGGTGATCTTTTTGCAATATATGCATACATTGAGTCATTATGTTGTATACCTGAAACTAATATAATATTATATGTCAATTATATCTTAATAAAATTTTTTCTTTTGAACCCCAGTCTGTGTGACCCCAAAGTTCACGATCTTATAGAACTATTATTAAGAGCATAGAGTCTAGACCTGGGGAGACTGGATTCATATCTGGATTCTGCTACTTATTAATTCTGTGACATTGTGCAAGTTACTTAACTTCTCTGGACCAGAGTTTCCTCATCTGTAAAATGAAGATAAAATGTTAGTATCTACCTAATGTGGCTTTTTGAAGATTAAATGCATTAACACATTTTGAAACTTATCTCAGTGACTGGCATACTATATATACTGTTCATTATGCTTTATTACTATTTTAATAGTGAGCTCTATAATAATTACTATCATAATTGAGTTATAGCATATACATAGAACATTGTTTGGTATATAGTAAGCGCTCAGGAATCAGTTACTGATATTATTATTATTTTTACCTAATAGGTTATACTATGCTTAACTACTGTACCTGCCTTCGACCAAAATTGTCATTCCCTTCCCTTAGACTTCCATACTCCCTCATCCCACCTATGGTACCATAATACTCCCATAACACTATTTGAGAAATTGATGCTTTTGGTGATTTCAATAGACAATCACAGAAATTCTAGAATTAAAACACGCCTAGGTTTAACTCTAAATTATGGTTCTTTGATGAGAATTAATGCATGATTACATGTAAACTACCATAGCATATAGTACATACTCAATAAATATTGATTATTGTTAGTATGATGATTTCATCTATTTTCTTTCAACATATCATAGTCAGTGAATCCTTTTCTTTTAAAATGCTTTTTATATCATTTCTTCTTACAATTTTTTTTTCTTACCTAGACTTTCTCCTAGGTGCAATCCATCTTGCATATTATTGTCAGTGCCTTCAACACTTCCATTAGACTAATAACACTGTCAGTGGTTTCCTATTTCCCACCATGTCAAACATTTCTGCCTGATGGCCAAGATCTTCATTAATCTACTTCTATTTTGTCTGACTCATTTTACTTCTCATAGAGCCTCCATTCTGGTCAAAGTAGCATCCTCATTATCAAAAAGTAACTCCTGTCTTATGCTGACTTTGCATTACATTTATGTGTTTTCCTATTTCTCACTTGGGAGCCCTCCCTTTCACACTACTGACTCAAATCTACCCATCCTTCAAAGCCAAGATCATGTACCACCTCTCAGTTGAAGCCTGCCTTGACTACTCACATCCTTATCACCCTTTCCCTCTCTGAAACCCTATAGGCTTGAAACCTCTTGCCTTACATAGTTCATGATGCAGGGTGACATAAAGAGGTTAAGTACATAACCTCTTGAGTCCTATTATCTGCATTCCAAACTTGACTCTTTTTTATTCTAGCTATGGGATCTTTTTTTTTTTTAAGTCTTTAAATTTATTTATTTATGTCTGTGTTGGGTCTTCGTTTCTGTGCGAGGGCCTTCTCTAGTTGTGGCAAGCGGGGACCACTCTTCATCGCGGTGCACGGGCCTCTCACTATCGTGGCCTCTCTTGTTGCAGAGCATAGGCTCCAGACACGCAGGCTCAGTAGTTGTGGCTGGCGGCCCCAGTTGCTCCACGGCATGTGGGATCTTCCCAGACCAGGGCTCGAACCCGTGTCCCCTGCATTGGCAGACAGATTCTCAACCACTGCACCACCAGGGAAGCCCTAGCTATGGGATCTTGAGTCTCAGTTTCCTCATCTGAAAAGTGGACATAACAAGAGCTCCTATCTCATTGTATTATTTGTGAAACTTAAATGACAAAAGCCACACAAAACACTTAAAAAAGGAGCTGATGTGTAGCACTTATTCGGTTACATTATGATGTGGTTGTTATAGTAAGAGCACATGACATATTTGTTTGAATTAAACTGTTATTGTCACTTAGCTTTTTTTAAAAAAAGTTTATTTATTTATCTATTTATTTATCTATCTATCTATCTATTTATTTATTATTTGGTTGCCCTGGGTCTTAGTTGTGGCAGGTGGGCTCCTTAGTTGCAGCTCCAGGGACTTTCCTGGTGGCGCAGTGGATAAGACTCCATGATCCCAATGCAGGGGGCCCGGGTTCCATCCCTGGTCAGGGAACAAGATTCCACATGCATGCTGCAACTAAGAGTTTTCATGCCACAACTAAGGAGCTTGCATACTGCAACTAAGGAGTCCACTTAGCTTTATAATACCTGTATTTAGACAAAATATTCAGATAGTAGAAGAAATTAGATAATCCAAAAAGAATGTATATTTGTTTACCATTAGAATGTTGCCAGTGTCCTCAATACCATAGCATGCATAGTCAGATGATTTAAATGTTCTCATCTTATTCCAAGTTTATCGCTCTCCCTCTGATCCTCTTTGTTGACCATCCCTAACTCAAACTCGATCATTGGAGAAAGGAAGAGGGTGATAAAAGATTTCAGGTCACTGCAGATAACATACACAAAGACAAACCCAGGTGTTTTCCATATTGATTATAAAGAATGCTTTGGGGGAGCCCTTTTAAGAAGGTTGCAGCCAATTTTCCTTCTGAAATCGTAAAGAGGTCAGTGATTTATATTCCAGAAGAACAATAGACTGGAAAGCGTCACTCCCTGCCCATGAAAACAATGACTGGCTTGCAAGGTCTTCCAATGTAGTCAGAGCTCAAAGAGGTTAACAGCCGTTTCTCCTTAACTATCTGCTATGCTTTCTTCTAGATGCTTTTTTTTGGCTTTTTTTGGCTTAAGAAATTATTTTTTCCTCCATTCTCATTTCTCCTCTTGAATCCTCCTTTTCTTTCCTTTTCCCTTTAGTGTCTGACTTTGTTTCTGACCCCAGTGGACCCTCTCAAGGGCACTTAGCAGAGTTGTTGTCTCAGGTTCGGGTTTTCTCCCCATCCTTTGACCGGTCATAGAACAAAGGACAAAAAGCCATCTCTCCAAGTATCAGTATCTCTTTACTGAAGCTTTGTTCTGCTGCTTTGGGCCTTTTCTCTCTGATTCACCAGAATTGCTCTTGAGCAATTTTCCCATTTCTTTTCTATTACCTTCCAATTTCTAGAATAAGTAGGTTGGCGATGTTGTTTCTGGTTTCTCACTTCCAATAAATCCTTCAACACCCTTTACTAAAATTTGGGGGCATTGTGGGCAGATGGAAAAATCTAACCAACGCCAATCTTCGTATCTAGGTCCCCTGCTCTGGCTTTGTGGCCGGAATCCCGGGTCCTGCAGTTTCTCTCCTAAACCACTACCAAGGTTGGCCAAACCTCTGGAGCTATTAGAGCTGGACTAGCTGGTGGAGGAACTGGTGCTTCTAACAGTCCTTCCTTCTTGAGTGCCTCCTCCTTAATGGGACATGGAAACAGTTATGGAGGTTTGCAGAAAGGGGCCATCAACATTTAAGTGTGTCCATGATCACCATTTTAGGGAACTCTCCTGGCTCCATTCTGTTTCTACTTCTCACTGCTCCCATAGTCCAGGGCAAACCTAATCCAACCCCACACATATCCTCCTCTCCACGTTTACTGCCACCATCTTAATTCAAGCATTCACTTTTTCTGTGTGGAGGTATTCTAATACTTGTGTTAGTTTCCTAGGATGGCTATAAGAAGAGTACCACAAGCTGGGTACAGAAATTTATATTTTCATAGTTTTAGAGGCTGGAAATCAGAAATCAAGGTGTTGGCAAGGCCATGCTTCCTTTAAGGACCACAGGGGAGAATCTGTTTCATGCCTTTCTCTTAGCTTCTGGTATTGTCTTTCCTTGGCTTGAAGCTGCATAATTCCAGTCATTGCCTCTGTTGTCACAAGACATTCTTTTCCCTGTGTCTTTATCTTCTCATTTTCCTATAAAGACAATAGTCATATCGAATTAGGGCCTGCACTAATGACTTCATCTTAACTACATCTGCAAAGACCCTATTCCCAAATAAGGTCACATTCACAGGTACTGAAGGTTAGGACTTTGACATATTTTTTGTGGGATGTGGGGATGGGAGGCATGATTCATCTCATAAGAATCAATACCCTAATGGGTTTCCCTGCCACCAGTGGTTCCTTTCTCTAATCCATTCCCTGTGTACTGCCTAGTTAGCTTTCTAAAACACATATCAGATCATTTATACTTGAATTTTAAAAATATCCACCAACTCTACATTTCTTTTATAAAACGCCTTGAGAATTGCATTTCAGACCCTTCTCGTCTTAGGTTCTTCCCATGTTTCTTTCCAGCATGTTCTTTCATCCTCTCTATCATAGAACACATAGGCCTATCACTGTGACTATTAGAACTTTAAACCCTGGTATATTTTCTTCCTCACTCAAGTTCCATCCTCCTTAAAATCAATCAATCCCTCCTAGGTTTTCTTCATAACACTTTGTTTATGCTGCTACTATAGAATTTGTCACATTGCACCATGATCTTATTCATACTGATTTTCCCAATGCCTGGTACTTATGTGTAAATAAACGATGCTGAATAAACTATACCAGAAAGGAATAAACTATTCCAGGAAAGAATAAACTATTTGGTAATCAATGCTCCAAATATCTTTGTGTGTTTGTGCTCTTCATGAGTTCCAGAAACTTGATAGTAATTTGTCAATATAAATATCTTATTCAGATAGCACAGTAGCCAAGGAGGCAGATTTTGGAACCAACCTGATTCAACGACAAGTTATATGATTTTGAGTTCTTTACGTAAACTTCCTGTCCTTTAGCATCTTCATCTGTTAGATGAGAATATGAATTCCTAATCTATAGAGTTATTGTGAAGATAAAATTTGAAAAAGCCTTAGAGAAATGACTGATACAAATTAAATAGCTATTATTTATTGGCTATTATCTTTGTAACTATTATTTCTATTATTCTTATTTGTTGTCACTTTTTGAATCAGAATTACATAGCGTGTGGCTCTGAGGTTTAGTAAATAACTTTTTTCTCCCACCAGAGATCAAAACCAAAGATAGATATGGTGATCAGATAGACAAAATTAAACTTTAAGCTTTATATCTGACAAAACTGTTGGAGAACATGGCTTAGATGTTTGGCAGTAAAGGGCCTCCCAATATCCCAGCCCAGAAGTGAGCCTTTCCACCCAGTCCCAGACACAGCTGAGAGTGTGGGCCTCTCTGTAGACATCTAGTTCCAAAGAAGAGATGCACATTTGCCTAATTCCCTCCAAATTCTCTCATCAGATACAACACTCCTCCCACCCTCTTTCTATTCTCCCCTACTACTTTCCAAAGTGTGAATGAGAGTGAAGGGGGAGGCCCAGGGAGCTTTTCTGCATTGGAGTAGGAGGAAAAGGGGAGGGTAAATATCCCCCCCCCCAACATAGAACTCCTCGTTTCATATGTTCTACTTATATTATCTCTAATAATATAAATATAAGACAAAACAAACCTGTGACATAAGTATAAGTATCATCCTCATTTTAGAGATGAAGGATCTGAGGCTCTGAAAAGTTAATTAACACTACTGTTAGTTAGGTTACCGAAAATAACAACACTAAATAGAAGAGGAATAAGTTGAATCCAAAGTCATCTATGATGGTATGTCACCTCTCCTCTCCACAAAAAAAAACAATAATAAGAAATTATATCTATATATATGAAGGGATTTTATATCTTTTAATTGTTGAATTTGGACCTTTACAATGACAACAAAAAGTATTACTTAAAAAGGATTGTCCCTGCAATTTATTAGTTTATTAGTAGGTACATGAAAATGCATAGAAAGATACACAGTGGACCATGGGTAATATCCAGTGTGATGCTTTTAACTTGTATCTCATCATATAAATTGAAGACTTTGGTACTTTGTGGCTAAGAGAAATGAAATGTTTTTCATCATTTTGTTTCATATTATTTATTGGTCCTCACTTGTGTTTCCTAATATTCTCTATTATATGGCAGCTCCCGCTGGAGCATTTCCTTGCAGGAAATTCTCTGACTGGGTCATTTGCTCAGTTTTCATTTAAGAACAATGTATCGATTACTGTGTTTCTAGCCCTAGTTTTTCCTTTTCAAGACTCTAGCTGTTCTTGGGTCTATTAGCTACTGCTACCCCAAGAATAACTTCAGATCCCTACCTTACACTTTTGCACAACCCTCACCCCCCGCCAGTGTTTTCTTTTCATTTTCTCTCTTGGCTAAACTGTAAGTGACATAGAGATTACAGTTTTATGTGTCTTGTTTGCTGCTATATCTCTTGTGCCTAAGCCAAGTGCTGGCCTAAATTATTTATCAACAAATGAGGGTGAGATGATGATGATGATGATGATGGAATTATTCCTTAGCTTTTTTGTAAGATTACAATCACTTTCAATCTGAAAAAAATCTTGCTGTTGGAACTGTCATTTTGTATCACATGATCAAATATTCTCTCAGCTCTAGGAGCCAAGGATTTTTCTCTTTATTTTTCTACTTAATTCTCCATGGGCTATAAATATATTTTATATCATTATCCTAAATTACAATTAGGAAAGTAATATATCATTGCCTCTCTCCAACCACCTTAAAATCAACATGCTGAATTTATTCTCCAATCCAGGTGAGTCCTGTCAAACAGAATTAAATCATGTTGTTCTTGAAGCATGGTGTTGGGTTTTGGAATAATAGTGGCAACTTCCTCCTTTTAAAAATACTATTTGGTAGATGTTCTTTTCTGATGAGAAATTAGCAACAACTACCCACATTACAATGTCTTACATCCTCTGAAAGACATTATCTATATACCAATAGAATATCTTGATCTCTGTTCTCATGTGGTAATGACTGCAAAGTTTTATTCATTATTCCATTCAAGTGGCTGGTATAGTGTGGATTTTCAACAAATGGCAAATATATGTAGCAATAATAATAATTCTGAAAACAATTTTATAACAACATAAGAATGGATGATGATGACCCTCCTGCTAAATAGGTACATGTGCCTTGTAAGGCTCTGAATACAATTTATAAATCATGTGGAAAGAATCATTGGAGAAATTTTCATAACCATGTGTGTAGTACAAAAGATTAGATTTTTAAGGAAAAAAGTTGCAGTCATGTTGAAAGTAAGATGCACAGTTTTTTAAGAGGAAAAGTTGCAGTCCTGTTGAAAATAAGATGCAGAGTCTAATTTCATCAGCGTTTAACATGGGGCTCATTTTGGTTTTCCCAAAGAAAGAGGAGGCAGCGACTGAAAATTTGGTCTTATAGTATCTTATAGTATAGTATACCTTTGATGTACATTAGTTCCCATGGAAACTACATTGGGATGGCTTGAGAGTGATATCTACAAATGTAGGGTAAGGTCATTTTTATCTACTGCTTTGAAATTTAAACCATGATTTGTGATATACAGTGAACTCTCCTTAACATATTCTGAAGGACTATGAAAAGACAATATTCTGAATGCAGAAATAAGACATGTGACTGCATTTTGCAGTTTTCAGAAAGTTCAACATTGTTCTGTACGTAGCAAAACATAAAGAGCCTCATTTCCCCAGTTTGCCTTTAGGAATCCTAGCAATGCAGCTGGTCTCCTTAACATGGAGGGGAGGGAACCCCCCCTTTCTGCTTCCTTCCTTATTGCTGGTAGCCAGTGAGGTCACCAGGTAAGGGACAAGTATTCAAGGTTTTACATGATGCAATAAGTAACTGCATGTGGGCCATGTTAACACCACAGGGGTTTTCTTGCTTCCTCACAGTGTCTGCCATGACCTCTGGCCTGCCCTTCTTAGGGCACTGATGTGATTTCCTTTATTAATTTGCCAGAGCTTCACCTATAAATTCCAGTTTCAATTAAAGGGAGATGTGTTTCTAAGGAGAGGAACTAGAGTGTGGGATAAAAATGGCTTGAGGTTTAGTGGAATCTTATCTTCTCAGGCTTCTAAAGCACTCTTCGGAGAAGAAAAGTCTAGATGCTAAATTACAAGGTCTAGATTCAAATCCTGACTCATTTCCTTTCTAGCTATCTGCCTTGATCAAGTCAAAACTTATCTGAGCCTGGCATCATGATCTGAAGAACACAGTGAAATTTTAAATGGGTAAACATGTGAAAAGGAGAGAACATAGAAGAAAGTGCTTAGTGTTAGTTACACATAGGAACTGAATATATTTGCATTGCATGAATGAATTAGTCATCTCATAAAACTTTGTTTATACCTGTCTTTGTTCTCATTATAATCCTTTATGTAGAAAGTTGTGAAAAGATCCATCTCTCATCTCATGTCATAGATGTGGGTTAAATGGCTATCTACATTTTACTATCACCATTTGGAATATGTGGCCTCCAAGGTCACTTTTGGCAATGAGAGAGATGGCTGGATGAGACATGTGGGCTCCTACTCACTTCCACCCAGAAGTTACATATATCTCCTCCACTGAGGCTACATTGGTCCGAAGCTAACTGCTAGATTAGGCTGGGAGGTATCAGCAAGCCTGTCAGTGATTGACACACACTACCACTTCCACATTAAAGAAAATAATGTTTCATAAATCTCCTTGTTTAAAACTAACAATTGTTATTTAAAAAAAGAGAATCATAAAACAAGCATATTTCCAAAAACAAATGGCAAACACTGTTCCTGATAACATTCTTGTCTGATCTGCTGTCCAACACTGATAATTTCATCTACATGGAGAGAAAGAACAATACATTCTTCTTTGATAGAGTAAGTCTCATTGCTTCATGTCTCCTGCCCACAAACTTAAACTTTAAGAGGCGTATAAATAAGCAACTTAGCATATGTGACCTCCTGACCGTGAAGTGTTAAATTCCAGGAACTATATTACTCCACCACTTTTATTCGTCTGTGGGAAGTCACTTGATTTATGCCTGATCCCATGATACAATAAAAATGTGCAGGTATGCCAACTAGAACGATTGGAACCTGTCAAATAAAAATTTTAGTTGCTCTTAAAATCTACAAATAAAAGTAACCTTTGATTAAGGATTATACCGTTTATATCATGCTTTTATCAGTATTCAGACACAAAACACATTCAAGTAATTTAACTCCAATATAGTACAATGTACCACAGTCTTTGGAGAGAAATATCCTCTGCATGATGAAAGGAAAGTTTCTTATTTGTAAAGGAGTTAGAACAGAAAAGCAGTTCTAGCCAAAAGGAGCTAAACCAGTATAGACAGGTAGATTAACAGAAAGATTCAGCCAGCCGAGCAAGGTCTGAAGTTTCTCAGGTTTGGCTTATTTACATTCTTATTTTATGGGCTTTAGAACTTAAGATGGGGTCCAGCTAGGATTATAAACCAAAGTGCCATAATAACCCACAAGACTGTTGCAAAGGAATTCCCAGCTAGGTTTTCAGACTCAAGAGGTTGGGATAATTCCAAAATGATTCTCAGCTCTTAGATATTTTAGGCAGGTCCACGTTGATGCAGAGTGAGACTCAAAAGTGACCTGAAGAATTTCCATTTTAGTAGCACTTCATTTATAGCGTACCCATGTCAAGCCTCAGCCTTGGAGTTCGGTGTTAGCTTAAACATGAAAGAAATAAAATCTACTCTGGTCAATACAGAGCTGAGTACAGATTCTGTTTTGTATAGTCATGGTTGAAGCATGCTCACATCACCTTTGAACTCAGACCACTCTGAGTGTTCTTCAGAGGATGAACTATATCTTTGAAAATTTTTATGGGTTTAGTATTTCTTTGTCATTAAATGTTATATATTTGTATTTCAGTTCACTTTTCAAAAAAAAGTGATTTTTTATATAAAAAACATTTTTTAGTATAATTGACCTATAATATTATACTAGCTTCAGGTGTGCAGCATAGTGATTCAATATATTTATATATTGCAAAATGATCACCACCGTGAGTCTAGTTAACATCCATCACCATACACAGTTACAGCTTTTTTTTCTTGTGATGAGAACTTTTAAGGTCTACTCTTTCAGCAACTTTCAAATATATAAGACAGTATTGTCAACTATCATTACCATGCTGAACACTACATCTCCAGAACTTATTTTGCAACGTATTCTTTATTTTCTTTTTTTAAAAATTTTATTAGTGTGTTAGTTTCTGCTTTATAACAAAGTGAATCAGCTATACATATACATATATCCTCATATCTCCTCCCTCTTGTGTCTCCCTCCCTTCTAGTTATATTATTTTATAACTAGAAGTTTGTACCTTTTGACCCTCTTTTTCAGCCATCCCTCACACCCCACCTCTGGCAAATACCTATCTGTTCTCTGTATCTATGAGTTTTTGCTTTTTTGGGGGTGTGAGTGGTGGCTGATTAGATTCCACATAGGTGAGATTATATGGTATTTGTCTTTCTCTTCTGAGCAATTTCACTCAACATAATGCCTTCAAGGCTCATCCATGATGCAACAAGTGGCAAGATTTCCTTCTTTTTTATTGCTGAATAATACTCCATTATGAGTGTGTGTGTGTGTATGTATGTGTATAATATATATCATATTTTCTTTATCCAATCATCCATTGATGGACACTTAAGTTGCTTCCATATATTGGCTATTGTAATAAATGCTGCAATGAACATGAGGGTGTATATATCTTTTTGAATTAATATTTCGTTTTCTTTAGATAGTACTCAGAAATGCAATTGCTAGATTATATGGTGGTTCTATTTTTAACTTTTGAAGAACCCCCCTACTGTTTTCTACAGTTGCTACACCAATTTTTCTTCCCACCAACAGTGCACAAGGGTTCCCTTTTCTCCGCATCCTCTCCAACACATGTTATTTCTTGTCTTTTTGATAATAGCCATTCTGACATGTAGGAGATGATATCTCATTGTGGTCTGGATTTGCATTTCCCTGATGATTAGTGATGTTGAGCACCTTTTCCTGTACCTGTTGACCATCTGCATGTTTTCTTTGGAAAAAATGTCTAAGATTCTTTTTCCTTTTTATAACCCAATTGTTTGATTTTTTTTTTTTTTGGCTCTTGAGAGTATGAGTTCTTCATATAATTTGGATATTAACCCCTTATCAGAAACATGATTTGCAAATATTTTACCCCATTTGGTAGGTTGCCTTTTCACTTTTTTGATGGTTTCCTTTGCTTTTTAGTTTGATCTACAAACTGGATTTTTGATCATCAAAATGATTAAACAAAATGACTTGAGTTTTAGGTCTTTATACTTCTTTTTGGAACATGTACAAGCCCGCTCTGAGAACACCCTCTACAAGTTGCCATTCAAAAAAATTTCACCTTGGAAATCTTAGCAGCTGTTAGATAAGGACTGTGCCTTTTATTCATCTTTGTGTTCCCCCACTCCATGCTAAATGCAGTACCTGTCAAGTGCAGATGCTCAATGTTTGAGAATGAGGAAAAACAAATAAAGAAGAATGAAATTTTCCTGATTGCCACCACAGTTAATTCCAGGCAGACTCCATTCAACACTCCCTGTGAATCAGAACAAGACCTCAGTCAAGCTGCAGACCACATAAGATGGCACAAGTAAGTCATCACTGAGGCAGAGTCAGGATGCAGGGAAACAGGAAGAGCAGGACAGCAGCCAGGGTCACTGTGCAGGTTATATCAGAAAGTGATTTTAGCCAATTGCCAGGTTAAAGTTCCTGTTGTTTCAGCAATGCAGAGCTTTATGGTAAGTTTCCAGTGACTTTCACTTGTGTGTCCAGGAGTGATCAGGTAATGCAAAGTAGTGGGCACTTGCAAAGTCATTTGTGTTAGGCTTGACATATTATGCATCAGCTTTGCCTTTTTAATTGTAACTCTCATAGGCCAAGATTAACATCAGTTATTTTCACTTTTATAACTGACTTTGATGAAAGCTTATCTGAGATTAAAAACATGATGTGAAAAAAAATCAAAGATCAAAATGATTACACACACAGATGCATAAAACATACTTGTATATGAGCTCACACCCCTATACCCACATAATAGCAACCCTTATATAATTCCATATTATATATGATAATATATATCCCATAATATATATGGAAGTGTGTCTGTGTATACACATAGATACATGCAATACATACATATGGAATTATATACATATATATGGAGTCATATGGGTGTTGTTGTTATGTGAGTGTGTAAACTGACACCATTCCCTTACCAAAAATTATTGAACATTTACTGTATCTAGGTACTCTGCACTTAAAATACAAAAAGTGCATCTTTCCCAGTCTCTGACTTCAAGAAAGTTACAACTTACTAAGGAAGACAGAATCACAAACTCATAAATGTAGCTTAACCAGTGACATAGGCAAATGCTTCTTGAAATGCTTAAGGGAAGAATGTTTTAATCACCATTGACTTCCACTTATCAAATGCAGGTTTTTCCTCTCTTATGTAGTCCTATGCTTCTTTCGAGTAATGAGTTTGCAGATAATTTTCACCTTAAAACCTCAAAATGGTTGCAAGTGTTGTGGGAAGCTTTAGATTTACACCTCTAAAAGCTCTAACACCTTTTGCTTTTCCCAGCATCACGTGAAAATTTGTTGCTTGAACTTTGGAGAGGATTCTCCCCTTTTGAATTTCTTCCCTTTAATCATCTTGCAATTTGTGAAATGAAATGTTTCATTAATGGCTTTCTTGTGATTTTTCTAAGTCATCACATTTATAAATATCTTAGTAACATTCTGAGAACATCTGTAACACTGTATATACCTTGGAAGTAAATATAAACACAAACATATGAATGTTCAGATGATAAAAAATTACAGCAGAACTAAAATCTGATATATTCTGAACATTCTGTCTCAGGGTTTTCATCTGTAAACAGGAACTAGCATTACCTTCCCTTCCTATTACAAAGGATTGCCATGAATTTCAAATAAAATAATATTAGTAAGTGGTTTATGAGGTAAAATATACTATACAAATACATGTCTGGCCAAGACGTGAGGCCTCATGTCAGACTTTCACAGGTTCCTAAATGACTAGAATGGTTTCTACAGGTGATGACAAGAGAGCTCAAGTACTTATTTGATATTTACAATTTTCTTCCAAATTGCTTTCCCACTTCTTTCAAAAGCTCCTTTATGCCCCCTTTCCTGACTTTGTTGTATGTGTTCTAGTTTCTATCCTTGTTTCTGTCTTTGGACTTGATACTTCCACTGGTCACAATATTGGTTCCTACTAAGCTGTTTTTCTGTTAGCAACCTCATCTAAGTTGCCTCTTTCCCAATGTGATGCAGAATCCTCCTGTCCTGAAGCTGTTCTCTGCTTTGGAGTCCAAGCTCCTATGGCCATATGATGTTTTCACTGGGCTTGCCCAAGCATTTCTAAAAGGCAGCAAATAGTCTACATTTTTTAGAATTATCCAGACTTATTGAACAATGTTAGAAGTACTGAGGTTTTACTTTCCAAAATGACTCAGCCCTCTGAGAAGGGTAGGGATTTTCTGCGAATACTCACTTCAAACAAACAAACAAACAACAAAAAACTCTTGCACTGCAGACTAACTTGGGGTAGGAACCTTGATGACCTATAAGATAATTATAGCATTGCTTCCAATGCGCCATTGAAAGAAAAAGGAAAATATGTGGGTCTGATTAGAATCATGTAGACAGCTAAAATATGTTCTTTTGATGAAAAGATCTTACAGGATGCATTTTATTGTGATCTTTATCACAATAGAGTTTTATTTGAGAAAAACCTGAGTTTGAGTTTTGATCATGTTATTTAACAGATCTATGACATAAGACATGTTACTTGGCCTCTCCAAGTCTCTGTTTTCTCATATAAAATGGTCCTGGTTGGCTACCCTTTTGCTTAGAATGTAGAAAGATACAAGAGAATGTTACTCTACTACAATAAGAAAGCAAAATCTATGAAAGTATTCTTAAGACCCTTAGAGAGATGAGACTTCCAATCACATGAACTGATTTCCAAAGACTGAGAAACCCCTTCCAAAGACAGATGAAACAAATAAACGGTTTCACCTTTGAAAGAACATGGAAGAAAGAGGTAACTGTCAGTGACAACAGGTAAGGAGAAAATAGCCAACATTTTAATACATTTTTAAAGGCCAAGTATGAGTAAGTATGACAAAATAAAATCTAGGGGTTCCAGATACAAGTGGAGTCTATACATTCTCAAAAGTGTTTTTCACATGTTCTCATTGGTGCTTATAAGGTATATCCAGGGAAGGGGAGGAAAACTAAATGACCTCCCCCTCAAGTAAGAGTCATAAGCTTCCAGGAAAAGGGCAGGTAACGTGCACTAACCTTCCCACATTCTTTAAAAACAAGAAATGCTTAGGGATGCATTTAACAATATAACTGCAAGATTTTTATGCTAAAATTGACAAAATGTTGCTGAAAGAAATTAAAGACCCAAATAAATGGAGATATATACTGTGTTCATGGTTCAAAGGACACAATATTTTTAAACTATCAGTTTTCCCCCAATTCATCATAAGATCCAATGCAATCACAATCAAACTCTCAGAATGCTTTTTAGTAGAACTTGTCAAGCTGATTTAAAATTTCATATGAAAAAACAAAAAGCCAAGACAAGCCAAACCATTTTGAAAAAAAGTGAAAAGTTGGTGGACTCAGACTACCTGATTTCAGGCTTTACTTAATAAAAGGGTAAATCAGTTATACTTTAATAAATATGACTTTAAAAAATGAATGTAATAGAGGACTTACTTCAAAGAGTTGTTTCATGAATTAAATGAGGTGACAGTACCAGCACAGGGGAGGTGCTCAATAAATAGAACCTCTTGTCACTGGTATTTGTTATTTGTTAGAGAGTCTTAAAGAATAATTTCTATCTCCCTCCTGCCTTCCTCCCATCCCCTGCCACCAAATGTTCTGGAATTAAAATGGATCTTTCTATGTGGGACATTTATTTTATTTTCCTGGGTACTCTCTACAGACTCAAATCATTATGAGGTCTTGGATATGTATTCTGATGTATCAGCCTCAAAAGTGGCCATCCTGGGGCTTCCCTGGTGGTACAGTGGTTAAGAATCCACCTGCCAATGCAGGCACCCGGGTTCAAGCCCTGGTCCGGGAAGTTCCCACATGTCACGGAGCAATGAAGCCCTTGCGCCACAACTACTGAGCCTGCTCTCTAGAGCCCGTAAGCCACAACTACGGAAGCCCGTGTGCCTAGAGCCTATGCCCTGCAACAAGAAAAGCCACCGCAATGAGAAGCCTTGCAGTGCAACAAACAATAGCCCCTGCTCACCACAACTAAAGAAAGCCCACACACAGCAACGAAGACCCAACGCAGCCAAAAATAAATAAATTAAAAAAAAAAAAGTGGGCATCCCTGATTTCACCTGGTGAGTGCATCTGTGGAGCCTTGGTTGGAAGCATTGCATCCCAGGTGAAATAGACATGGCAGCTCCCATAGTCCCTCTTGTTAACATGTAGGCAATTTAAGAGTTGAAGCAGATTTTCTACAAAGAAGACTCGGCTTCAGCTCCCCTTACTTGCGCTGGCCTTTTTCAAGGTCCCTAGATGGGGCCCTAGCAATGCGTTTACCTGATCATGGGTTACTGTGAAATTTTGTAAAGTAAAAATATTTTAACCACAATTATGTAAAACCACTGTCTCTTTCCACTCTGCCCTCCCCTCTCTCATACTTCCCTTCATGTCAAGTAGGATTAGAATGGCAAAGTTTTTTCCTTCCTTTCTTTTCTTTTGTATTTTGCTAAGATAAAATTGAGTTGGAAACACAATTTGACATTTTTAGTCACTTCCAAGTAGAATTAACTTGTTAGTCTGAGTTTGAATGCATTCCAGGAATATTCCCCCCACCCACTAAGCTGACTTACTAGCACCCTGATATAAAGGTGCTGGGGTGGAGACCACGTCATGATATGAACGTGAACTACAGAGCTCAGCAATAACAAGTATTGGGGGAGTGACAGAGAAACAAAGTTTGAAATATATGGAGCTAGAAGCTAATCTTTGGAAAATTCTTCTAAATTTCAGACATGGACAATTTAAGAAGGAAGTTGGAATTAAGTTTTTTGTAGATAGCTCATCAAAATGGAGTTTCTCTCCTATTAGGAATATAGCAGAAATATACACAATTATATTCCCACTATATACATATTTATGGGAATTGTGTAAAGCAGAAGTTATCAGAATTTTTGTAGTTTTAGGCACAAACATGGAGCAGTATTACAAAGGGTGGGTACCCTGTGCATGAGTGCATCCCACTCTGTCTGATCATACTGAGTGTATGTGACATATCTCTTCTAACAGTGCCTGGCAGGTCCTGAAAAAACTGTGCAAAATTGCCACAGACATTGTTAAGCTGCCTGAAGAAACGTGTCCCAGTGACAAACATCTACACACATTAATAAATAAGTCACTGTAGGTAGTATATAAAAGCAATTTGTTTACATAATTATCTAGCTCAATGCAATATAGATGCATTTGAATTTCTCCTATGCATGCCATGCTTTCAATTAATTTCATATATTTTCAAAATTATTGGTTATGTCATTAAGCAATATAAAGATTAAAGTTCATGTCTGTATACTGTATAGCATGATGCTAGGCACATGACTGCTTAACCAAAAGCAACTACTAATTATTATTTCAATAATACTGTAAGTTTGATGATATAATGGGTCATTGATATATAGCACCTGTTTATTCTTGATAGTGCTGTCCAGTAGGTTACTAAAGCTTCCTGTGGGGAGTTTCCAGTAGGAGCTGGAGTGCACTGATGCGGGCCTCTGAGCAGTAGACATTTGTTTTTGTAGAAGACATCTACATCCATGGTGGTACCCTCTCAGACTTGCCTTGCTCCAAATTTAGTCTACAAAAGCCCTTCATTTCTTATCGCTGCAGGCCAGGTCAATCTACTTGCTCTTATCACATCCCTAAAAGAATTTCCCAATTCTTAAATATCTGAAAGATGTTTCTTGTTATTTATTTGAAATATAGGAGAAATGTCAGTAGCCACTGTCATTGACAGAAAGAGTCTCTCTCCCTGTTCTCCTTTGCTCAAAAGATACTAGGTCAGCAAAAGAATGATATTTATTTGTGCATTCTTAGAGTTCCAGATATTTTGGCATGACAACATAATACAAACATTATGGAAGTAAATAGCCACTGGATGTGTTATGAAAATAATGAAAAGTATTATATATTCAGTAACTCTTCAAATCCATTTATAACATGACTTTAAAATATCTGAACTTTAGCATTTTCTATCCTCCATGTGTCCTTTTCTGTAAATAAATAAAATACTTCATTAAAGCACAACAGTAATATAGATGATGATGAAGATATTAAAGTATAATTTATCTTTTATCTGTTTTGTGGTACTTTATATATAGTAATTCTACACTTGGCTCCAAGTAGCCATGTGGCCATGTAGAAAACTTAACAGTGATTTAAATATATGGGGGTGTATTTTCCTCAACAAGAAATCAGGAGGTTGTCCAAGTCTCAAATGGTGGCTCCATCATGATATTAGTGACTCAGGCTCCTGTGAACTTTTCATTCAACTATCTTAAATATGTGACTTTATTCTCAAAATTACCTCAGAGTCTCAAGATGGCTGCTTAACTTCCAGCATCACATTTCTCTAGGGCAAAAAAAAGAGAATTGTAAGGGGGAATAGAGTGTGCAGGTCAGATCTGTCCCCTTCTGAAAATATTTTAACAATCTTTCTTTTAAAGATCTAATCCTCTGCTTATATCTATTGGCCAGCACTGAGTCATATATGGCATACTTGCCAAATCCCTAGCTGCAAGGGAGGCTGGAAAGTGGAGTTCTATGTATGTTGGTATGTATCTACACATGCATGCATGCATATATTTTTAAGAATACATTGCTGCTTTACATATGCACTGGAATATTACTCAGCCATAAAAAGAATGAAATAATGTCATTTGCAGCAACATGAATAGATCTAGAGATTATTATACTAAGTGAAGTAAGTTAGACAAAGACAAATATTATATGATATAACTTATATGTAGTGTCTAAAAAATAATACAAATGAGTCCACAAATGGATTCTGACTGAAGGAAGGAGAGACTGGATCATATTAAGTAGTGAACAAAAAGGATCTGCCATACTTAGTCATCTTTCTGGAAGTCTTATAGGATGGGGGTTATTATTCTTGTGAAGAATGATAAAACAGAAGTTAGACAACATTTTACATAAGTTGCAAAAGTTAAGTTTGCACCCAAGAAGTCACATTTGGTGGGGAATTATTACAAATAGTCACTAATATGCTTTAAAAAAATATGGAAGAGTCATAAAGGACTTTCACAGGCTTAGAATTGTTTGTGCTTTGCAAGTTTATGAGTGTTTTTATACTTCCAACCGACCAGTCTTCTCTCAGTTGCTCTAACACTCCTTGCGGCTTTGTCCTTGTCCCTTCTATTTTGAAATTTTGTCATCTGGTGCTTAGGCTGTCCAGCTTCTCCTTTTCTTGTGGGTTTTAGCTGAAATGTCATCTGCTCAGAAAGATCTTCCATGAGGCCCTCATCTGGCAATTGTCTATCCCCAAGTCACTCTCTATCACATTATCCTGAGATTTATTTCTTACATAGCATGTGACTATATAAAACTATCTTGTTTATTTATCTTTTGATGCTTATGTTTCTCTTCATTTGTTCCCTATCAGAATGTAAGTTCCTTGGAAAGATTTTTGTCTTTCTTCTTGTTCACCAACCTGTGCCTGATATCAACTACAAAGCCTGGTAAATGGTAGGATCTGAAGACATGTTTGTTTAATTTCTGAATGTATGTACTCTGAGGGGGAGGTGGACCTATGTCAGTAAAGAGTAAGAGAAGCGAGGGACATACACAGAGCCTGGAAGGGACAGACTTCCAGGCTCTGGTCAGTATCTGTGCTGTAGAAACACGTGTGGTGGAAACTGGCTGGATTTTGGCCTCAGATACTGAGCACAATAAGGGTGGAGAGTGAGTGAGAATAATTAACAGACTAAAGTCAAGCCACTAAAGAGACTTTTGGCAAAAGAGTGGTCTGGTTATTAATGGTGTTTACATGAATGGTGGGAAGAGAAAGCACAGAATGCACTGGGTGTCTTTGAACTTTCAGAGTGCTTATTGCACCGACATCCGGCATGTCTGGAAAAAAATGCACAGCTGAGCAGAAGGCACCAGTTTCCAAGACATGTGGGTGACATGAAGTACAGTTCTGAGAAAAACCTAATTCAACCCAGAAAGCTCAGGAATGAACCCTTCAGAAATATTTAATTCCATGGTTATGAAGCATTTACTTGAGTTGAATAATAACTGGAGTGTTTTCCCCTGGCATAGGAAAGAGAACGACCTTTCTGTTCTTAAACATTTCCTAAGAATTGTGGCCTAGCACAGCGCATTTTGCTGACAGATGTTAGAAGGAACAGCATAAACCAGGGGAGTTTTTGAAACAATTTAAAAGATTAAAAATTTCAGTTAAGAATTAAGTTGGTAATTTTGCTTTATCACTGATAAACATTTTATTTTTATAAAAATTTGGGCAAAAGTACTGTGGAAAAACTTTTTCTTTGTTCTTAAATTATGAGAGATTATTTCAATGATATTTATTGTCTGGAGAGAGATTTCTTAGGAGGCAAAACCACTTGCTATATTCTGTATGGAGACTTCCCCCTGGCTTGTGTTGACTGTAATCTCAGGGTAATCCTTTGAAATAAAAACCTATAAAAAATGTTGTGACAGGAAAAAGAGATAACATGTGTGGCAGAGGAAATGCAACTAAAGTGTTTATTTTTCTGATAACATAGGAGTGCGTATTCTTTCCCAGTTGTAGCATAGTGACTCAGTTCAGTGAACTATATAATCCTCTCTGGAGCTTAATTAGAAACCTTGTAAATGGGGTGCAAGAGGCCAGAATATGTGTGGATGAACACAGAAAAGGGTTTTCATGAAAACAGAAACTCCCCCTGAATCATCTTACAATGGGGTCTAATGACTTTGTAACTGAATTACCCAATTTAGGTTCAGAAAAGGGGATCTTCTGTTTAAATTTCAGAGGGATAAAATACATTGATCCATATTCTCCTAGTAGCTGACATTTAGGTTGTGAACTAAGGCACTGCAGTGGTTTCCTAAATTGTACCCTAATGAGCTGAAAGAGTTAATGCCCAGCTTCTCCCAAGGTGTAGAGAGACCCTGGTTCAGTTGAAAAAAACAACAATAATAAAAAAAATAATAATAGGCTATCAAGAAGGAATCTAAACTCACTGTTTTTTTGAGTAATTGTATGTTGTAGTCCCTCCACTGGGAAGGGGGTGCAGTGATGGCTGCAAATTGGAAGGTGGGAAACTCTCTGCAAGTGGGTCATGTGATTTCCCATCTCTTGAAAAGATGGAATCCATGTTTCTTCACTCAGATGATAAACTGAGGGCTCTTTTAAATATCTTTTTTCCTTTGGTTTTTCCATTCCCTTTTCCTTTCCTTTACATTTTGCTTTTCCCCTCTCCACTGGGCCTCTGTGATGGATTTTGACCTATTTACTCTGTCCTAATGTGAACTTTTACACTGTTAGTTGTTAGTTTATGTTTCCGTTTTGGAGGTTATTAAGGTTTAATGAAGACTGGTCTCTATTTTGAAACCCAGTTTGATTTATTAAAACAAACAAACAAATACATTATCATGATCAACAGAATCTGTCTGTTGATAATGTATTTTCTGGCAGTCTACTTTTGTTGAGCAAAACAGCCATGTTCTTTGCTCTGGAGTTCATAATCTAGTGTACCTAATAGTATTGAAGAACTGCATGACTGTTCTATAATTTTAGAGGTTCTAATAACCAGTGATAGAAAATTATTCCCTAAAATTAAAGTGTATTTTGCTATTCATGTGACTCACTTTTTAAATAAGTTATAACCACTTATATACTAACATTTATATTCAATTTAATGAATAACAGTACATAAATGGATATATATTTTTAAGTGACAGCTTGTGACCATAAAAACACAGAGTTGGTACTCAGTCAAATTCCTTCAGTAAACTCATTTTCAACTCACTACATCTCCCATTTCCTGAAATATGTTGGAAGATGGTTACACTGCATGCAAATAAATGTATGTAGAGTATGTTTTTCTATTTTTTGAACTTTTTACATCATCACATAATGATGATGCAAGTAATGTTGTGTGTTTTTCTGTGTTGGTTTGGTGGTTTTTGTTTGTTTGTTTTTTCCTCTTTCTTCATGTAATTGTGACTGATTAGGCTTGGGGAAGAGGGAAAAATGTTGATGCTCGCTTCCAATTGTGACATGCCATATGACATTATGTACTAAACTCCCTTTTGCTAATAAAGCACAAATTTGATGATGATTTAAGATGGATTAAAGAAGGCTCTTCTATCCCAAATAAACTGTCATTGCTTTCCAAGTTGCTTCAGAGGCCCCTTAACTCCTTATTTTAGCTAATGTTTTTGCCTCTTATATTTTAAGGTATTTAATTAGCATTTTTCCCTAGAACCTTCTACTTTAGATTAAGATATAACTTCTGCCCTTAGTGAACAATAATCTGAAGCAAAATGAAACAAGGACGAAAATGATTATAACACAAAGTAGAATATGATACATGCCATACACAAGTGCTAATGAAGTAATGCTTTTAAAGTGCTGGGCACAGAACTCTGCACAGAGTGTAAGTTCAGTAGATGCTGGTTCCTTTCTCTTTCTCACCATGATGGGGACAGGTGCATCTGGCTGGAGGAATAAATAAAGCCCCTACGGACAAGACAGCATTTGGGCTGGGAATGTGGGGAGACGTATGTGGAAAAGAAAGCAAATTAACTAGATTTGAAAGTAATGTAAGTATAGCAAGGAAGTTGAAACCGTTTTGGAAAGGTGGGCTGTGGCCTGATGTGTAGGGCCTTGCAAGTTAGGGGGAGAAATTTTAACTTAATTTGATCAATAGGTATTGAGGGTTTCAAAGTAAAAAGACCTGTGTCTTAGAGAAATATTCTGAAAGCTGTATGAAGACTGAATCAGAGAAAAAAGGGTAGAAAGATGATTTAGGAAATCAGTTGCATGAAATATACTAATAATTATAATCTTTACCATTTTACTTAATGTCTATTTTGAACGAGAATTCTTGCATAAATCATTTTCCATCCTGTCAGCCATCTTAGAATATAGATATCTCCATTTTTTTCTGGTTAAGAATTTGAAGCTTAGTGACTTACTCATGGCATAACTAAGTAATATATACCTTGACTTACATGAATCATAGTAATAAGTAGTGTATGCAATGTTCAAAGTCTACTATGGACTCCACAGTCCATAATACAACGTAGGATCCATTCCACTTTTAATAAAATGTGATTTGGATAGGTCCCTCAATTTACCAAGGACTCAGTTTCTTCATCTGAGGTAAATTAAACTTTAAAATCTAGAATCTATCTATACTCATACATGCAATTCTCATCATGGCCAATGGTGTGCATTTACATCCTAAGTGACAAGAGAATCAAGTAGAAAGTAATATGAGATTTCATCAGAACTTATTTTCTGACTAAGCTAACTCTTCAGGCTGAAGTATAATGAATTTGAGCAATTTCTAATAATGCAATTTTATAACTAAAATGATATTATAGGGAATTTACATCTGCAAGTCATACAAATTCTATAGGAATAAGATAATATTTAACCATAATTTTATGAGGTACATTTAAAACATTCTACTCAATGATATTTCTTGTGCAGATATTCTGAAGTTAAAAAAAAAAAAAGTTTGAGGAAAAATATAAAGGCCCTAAACCCCTTAGTACTTCATTGCAACAAGGAAGCAAGAGCAGAGTTCATCAAAGAAATAATTGAAGACACCCTGGGAAGAGGGGACTGAGTTTTTCAAGTTTATCATAAATCATTCAATGCCTTTGGCAAAGCCTTGGTGGAAATTAGGAAACTGAATATTGTACTGTAATTTAAATTTTCACTTAGAACATCATTCTGAGTCTGATGGGAATTTTACCCAAGAAAGGACTACAGAACTGAATCCCAAGAGACAGATTCTGTTGATCATGATAATATATTGCCTTTAGCAAAAAGGTGAGCTGCTGTTTTGAGCCCAAATGAGAAGTGTTTTTAGAAGTGCCACATCTATTCCTTTTATACTGAGCAGGAGTAAACCAAGGGGAGGACATGAAATCTATTCCTCTCCTGGAAAAAGGATAAATGAGGGTACCTTTATTTGTATAGGATCTAACTTAGAAATCACCTCTGAAATCTGTATCAGGTGTTTCTAAATGGTATAGGCATGTGTATCAGTGATGGCTCAGTAGATCTAAACCTGTCTGAAAATCAGAGAAATTGGAAAATGTTTGTGTTCACTCACCTCCTGACAAAGGAAACAAAAACTAACACAGTAGGAAGCTATAGTTATCTTCTGACACATTATGTTTCCAGCCCCAAAATGTCACCTGAAACCCACTGAATGGAGATGAATGAAAACCAGCAGTGGTCCTGAAACATGGAAAAGGAGAAAAAGCCCCAGCTGCAAAAAAGCCCGAGGTTCTTCAAAGCTCAACAAGCTGTTGACTCAGACCTTTGCAAAGTCGAGAGCATGTGTTCTCTGCTAAGGCCAACGGTCTTATAATTGACCAGGCAGGGAAACTTAAAATCTCTAATTTGAGGTATAACTGCAACATGTGCATTCTTTGCAAGAAGCCCTTTGAGGGAAGAATTACAGTAAACCTTAGAAAGATTTTCCATTTCTCTGTCATCTGAAAATGTAAAGAAAGACTTCAACGCATATAATGTTTGAGAAAATTACCAGAAGCTTCCAGAATTCAAACTTACTCTGCTAGGGCTAATTCTACAAATTTTGTATCAAGTGTCCTATGAAACACAAAATAATCCTTTAGAACTCGTGAGAGTTGAAGACAGCTGATAAATGAAGATGAGTTATTAACTTTCTATTAATATCCTTCTCAGAGCTTTCCCGCATCACTGTTTTTGGAGTCAACATGAACTTTTTAAAGCACAAATATTTCTTAATGGGTAAAGTTGGAAATTCATGCTCATTTAAAACTGAAGATGGAAATAAGAAAATGGGAGCTATTGTTCATAACTTAAAAAATGTTTTTGGTTATTTGAGTCAATAGCATACTTTGAGACTGTTCTGTGATGATGTGAAGAAATATAATGGAGTTTAATGTGTGTGCTGGACCTTAGAATTTCTTCATTCTTCCTAGTTTCCTATTTTCATTGATTGTTTGCTTTGAATTAGTCTAGGTTAAAAACTTGGCTATCCTTCCAATAGGTGCACACAGTAACACTAGTGTCTTTCAAGATCCAGAAAAATTGATCTTGCCATTTTCATGAGATTAGTATGGCCCAGAGTTAATAGAGAGCACCAAGTTCTGTATCTGTTTTCCTATTTCAGAAGGGGAGTGTTAGTGCCTTAAATCATTGTTTAATTATTGTTATTACTATCATTTTAAATTATTATTGTCTTTTCAATAATAATAACAAACTCATAGGCACTCATTCAAACCGAAGTCACATTTTGAAAATTGTGTAGATAACTGTTGATTGGGAAGACAGGACTCTAAGTTAGATCACTGGTTTCAAAGGTGAGAAACTGGCAGGAAAGGAGAGAAGGGCTTCACATTAACTATCTACTTGGATAGATATTAAAATTAAAATAGGAGAATTGCATCTTGATCTTAAAGAAAGTAGAAAAAAATGAAACAAGTTTTAGGAATTTCTTACATTTGTGATAGGTATATTTTAGAATAGGCTATTGATATATTTACATATAAGTCCTTAGGTCTTTCTTTTCCAAAGATCTAACATTTCATAAAATATTTTTTTCAACCCCATGGAATTTAGATGTTGGTGAAATAGGTACAAAGACTAATATGTGTCCACATCTTTTCTAAAATGAAGCATTAACATTAGTCTAGGTAAATAGAATTCATTGCTCCTCATCACCAATTTATAGTTCATAATTAGAAGAAAAATGGATCTTTTCTTATTTTTTCAATACTTAGAGCTGTCAGAGATCAATAACTGTCCCCTGGGGCTTCCCTGGTGGTGCAGTGGTTGAGAATCTACCTGCCAATGCAGGGGATACAGGTTCAATCCCTGGTCCGGGAAGATCGCACATGCCGTGGAGCAACTAAGCCCGTGTGCCACAACTACTGAGCCTGCGCGCTAGAGCCCATGAGCCACAACTACTGAGCCCACGTGCCACAACTACTGAAGCCCACGTGCCTAGAGCCCGTGCTCCACAACTAGAGAAACAACCACAATAAGAAACCCGTGCACTGCAATGAAGAATAGCCCCCACTTACCGCAACTAGAGAGAAAGCCCCTGCGCAGCAAAGAAGGCCCAACACAGCCAAAAATAAATAAATAAAATAAATAAATTTATAAAAAATAAAAAAATAACTGTCTCCTGATTAATAATAAAGTGACTCCCCTCAAAAATGAAATTATGCTGACTTTATTTTCCCAAGTTCTTGAAAGCCCTCTGGCAGGAAACCCAATACAATATATCAAGTGCTAAAGTGAAATTTGAATAAAATATTACACATTTACAGCTTCCCCTTTAATACTGAAAACTTTATTTTTGTCCTGTAGGTATTATTTTCTGATATTTTAGCAGTAGTATGCAAAATATATTATTGGAAAAATACACTAGAAAAGTATTAGGACTATTAAGTTATATTAACAGCTTTCTCTAACATTATTTTTAAAAATTGATACAATAAATGTCATTTTAAATATTTTATTATACATTTAATCTGGTAAAGTAGGGCTTTGAAAATTTATTCTTGAACATAATGTTTCTTAATGAGATTTTCATATATGAAATTAATTAGTATTTAGGACAAAGAAAAATAAGTGAATTTGTACTCCTATATGGTCAAGTTTATGATTTGTTGGTATATTAAAGTAAATAAATATAGTGCTTACACTAATATTTAGATTAATTCTACATATAGTATAAAAGTGTGAATTGTTCAATTTTCCTAATTTTATTTTTAATATCATATGTTCTAATTATATATGTATCTAAGAGATCATTCTTCATATTTTAATCTTGTGAGGTATTAGTTTATAATGAATCTTGATCTTTTAGTTTTGCAATTTTGAATGTTCCCAGATAATCTAAACAGATTGATTGATTAATTCATTCATTTATTCATTCATTTATTCAGAGCTATGTATCACATGCCTAATAGGTACCAGGTACTAATCTAACTTCTGGGCATGCAATGGTGAAAAGTCACAGTTCTTACCCTCCAACACTGTGGCTGCCTCAGAGAATGATGGAAAAGCATATTTCAAGTTTAGCTAATACCTAAATTAAGGGACTACACACTGTAGGGATGTGGCTGGAGCAGAATGAATGAGGAAAAGAGGAATAGGAAGTTTATAGAGGTGGTTGGGGCAGATGGAATACAGGCTCTTAGTGTCTATGTCAGGATAATTATCAACTCTGGGTTCTCATTTCTAAATGAGGCTAGTAATGCTGACTTCCCATGGTCTGCACAAGTATTCAAGAAAATATAGTGTTTAGGAGGAATAAGCTTGTCATCCATATCTATCTATCTATCTATCTATCTATCATCTATCTATCTAATATATCTACATTTCACTTCTTAACTCTCATTCTCTTCCGTTTATCACAGCATTCATTGACACACAGTCTACTCTGGCCTTTGGCTGTGTGGACAGCAATTGAAAGGCACTGGAGAGCCAAGAGCCTTCAGGGATGGGACTCTCACATCTGTTTGTGTCACATCACGCCATTTGCCTTCTTTTCTCATCCTGTGTCTCCTTTCAGTCTCTGGCACTCTGTCAACTGTTAGCCTAAAATCATTGTACTGCAGGGAAAACTTACATCCTGGTCACTTATAGGAGCATACCCTTAATGATGTGCTTTCTTTAAAAAAGTATGTAAAACGTGTGGAGACCTTGACCCTATCATGTATTATTAGTAGCAGGAAGGCCCTTACTTTGTTGAATCTTGTTTTATGTTATTCTTTTCTCTCAGGCTATGAAAAAGATGTGAGTCACTGTTATTGGAAAAAAACAAGGTAAAGGTGAATAAGTTGGTTCTCATTGGAACATGTGTAAATCATTTGATACTTCCTAGAGCAACTGAGTTTACAGTCTGTTATGAAACTACTTCCTATTCCACACTTGGTTACTCAGAGATCTGTTCACTTTGTATCTGGTGACTTCACTTCTGCTCAGTACTATGAAATGTATTTCTTAGAGAATATATGAGATCCATTCATTAGTTTATTTGCCAGGTATTGTTTAATTTTATAGAGCTGTAAAAATTCTTAAGATTGTGACTTGGAAGATAGTCATACCTTGTCATCCTTCTCTGCAAATTTTTTTCTGACACTCTTTACCAAGGTAGATTGGGTCTCTCATCCTTTTCTTTTCAGCAAGTATCTGAGTGTGCCCAATGTGGTGTCAGATACAGAGGGTACAATAGCATACAAAACTTGAGCTTTCATGGAACTTAGAGTCTTGGGGAGGGAGTATTGAAAAATAGTTCTGGTAAAGGAGAAATGCAGGCATCAGAGGAGAAATTAACAGAGGCACCGGCTGGCATGGGCAGCTCTGTGAATCTCTGTTGTGCTGTTCCTCATTTATCCACTTATCCTGCCACTTAAAATCTGCTATCAATAATTGAAAGAAGTTAGAGACTCAAGCTGGAAGAAGATACAGTTTGCCTTGTGAAACAAAAGGACATGCCCATGGGGGAGCTAGGGAGAAAGATCATCAGAGGACTTCTGTAATGGGAAAGCCCAGGAGCCCCTTAAAGCTGGTTTCTCAGAGATTCAACTTGGGTTCTGAATTATGTAGTTAGGTTTAATCTAGAATTAACCTAATAGGATAATTGCCAAATTATTCCATTCTACTTTATCCTCCTATACACTTCTATGTCCCCACTAAAACCAAAATGCGATAAAATATAAACACTCTCTTAGATAAAACTAGCCTCCTATTTGGTGGTACTTCAAGTTACAAGGACACTGATACAACTCCAAAATTGATACATAAAATTAGAAGCAATAAATAAAGCCAAAATTACAAAACATTTTTGGTGGGCTAATTATTACAAAGTTTAGACTTCCGCTAACCATTCCAGGAGTAGGAATTCCAAAGATAAGACCTTCAGCATAAAAGAAACTTAACCAAGAACAAACAAAAATCAAACAGTTAATAGGAATTCTAAAATTGGAGAATTTTTATAGTGTCAAGCATTAAAAACTATACCTGAATACCCCAAAGCAAGCAAATATATATATATATATATATATATATATATGCTTAGATTTGATTGATGTTACATATACATAACATGATGAAAATGATTAAAGGAATTTGAGACTGGATTTTTGGAATCTCAACAGAATTAGGACAAACTTTTGAATACTCATGCTCAAGACACTATTCTAAATAAAGAGGAAATTTTACTATCATTTATTTGAAAGTTTTAACCAATGATTGCACAATTCAGATACTGTAGATTCCAAAGTAGAATTTTTGTTTAAAAACATTTAAATATATTCACTGACATGTTAAAATACCATGCTATTTGGGAATGAATATGTGATTTATTTTAGAAATAAATATATATTTTGTCGTCACCCTTAATTTCTTTAATTGCTTTCTTTATTTGCCTTTTGGGACATTGAACTCTCCCAGCTCCCAGATTATTTCCTTCCTAACTGACTACTTCTCAGTTCCATTTGTTCGATTCTGTGTATCTCCTTGAACTCTAAATAATTAGTGCCCAAGACCTCAGTCTTTGGACTTCTTCTCTTCTCTGTTGGCCCGCATAACCTCAGTCCTAAGACTTAAGATGTCTGTAGTAGGGACTTGTCTGACCTCCAGACTCCTATATACCAGTACTTATTCAATACCTCCTCCTAGATGTCTAATATCCAAACTCCTGCCCATCCTGCCTCTCCCAAACCTGCTTCTCCCCAAATTTTCTCCAGTTAGTAAATGGCAACGCTATCCTTCCATTTGCTCAGGTTAAAGCTTGGAGTCATTCTTGATTTTCTCTCATACTTTTTATCCAATTTACTAACAAATCCTATCTACTCTAACTTCTAAATTTATCGAGAATCCAGCTTCTTCATTTTTCCTCCATTGATGATACAAGCCTGCATCGACTCTTACCTATATTATTTCAAAAGATTTAACTCGTGTCTTTGCTTTCATTCTTACCCCCAAATGTCTATTCTCCAGGTAGTTTAGGTGCTCCTTTCTAAGCCATGAGGCAGATCATGTCATACTTTGGCTTAAAATATTTTAATGGCTTCCTATCTGAATCAGGGTAGAAGCCGTTCAATGGATCCCCACCTGCCTTACCTTCTACTTCTCCCCCGACCATCACCATCTCTCTGACCTCATTCATTCTGCTATCAGCCACAGTGACTTCTCCATTGTTCTTCAAACACTTCAGGGAGACTCTTGTCTCAGGGATTTTCACTTGTTTTTTGCTCTGACTAGAACATACTCTCCTAGCAATTAGCTACATGTTTTACTGTCTCACTCCTTCAGGACCCTGACTCACATGCCATATTCCCAAGGAGCCTCTTCCTGCTCACTCCTTCGTTTCTACTTTATCTTTCTTCCTACTGCTTATCATCAACTAAAATACTACATGCTGTACTGTATCTTCCTACTATAATGTAAACTCCACTGGGGTAGATATTTGGTCAGTTTGGGTCATTGCCGTTTCTCCATGGTGAAACTATAATTCTAGAGAAAAATGACTATTATGCACACACTAAGAAGCATGCATATTACACATTCAATAACTGAGTGACGCATGTAACATAGTGAGGACTCCATGTGGACCTGGCTTTGAAATAAGCCGTAAAATGACTTAAGATCAAGACTTCTGATAAGATAAAATCATTAAAGAGTTCAAAGATGTAATGTTTAAATAATCATGAAAAAAGTCACAAAAATTTATTCCTCTGAAAATATCATTTAAGTTTAAAATGTTTGCTACTTATGTTAACATGGAATTATCAGCAGAATTCAATGTGTTAATAAGTCATCAAAAATACCCAAGAACGATGAAAGAAAATTCCAGAGTCAAATCTGTCTTAAATGGAATGGATAGCTGACTATCATAGAATTGCCATAATCCACAGTTTGAGACAATTTCTCACGACCATTAAAAATCTCTACAGGTCCCAAGGGACTCCAAACTGAAGCAGGCCAGACATCATGGATTCCATGCAAAATTAGGTATGACAATTCATTAAAAGTATATTTTGGGGAGAACTGATGATTCTCTTACATTTGGAGCTGTGAAGCAAAAAAAGAGATGAAATCCTAACATCACATTTAACTGGCTGACATCCTTTCCGTTATTTTAATAAAAAAAGGATTTCCAGTGCCACAATACTATATTCACTGTCAAACATAAGACTGGTGTGTACGAATAGGAAATAAGTGGAGATGTCCATGTAAATCTTGCGAAGTTGTGCATATTTACAAATTCTCACGGCCCAGCATTTTGCATTCCTGGTAACAACAACTTCTGAAATTTAGGACTGTTTGTTTACAACTTAGGAATATGTGTTTTATTTTTCCTGATACTAATGGGACTTATTAGTAACAGCATCATCTTATTGTGAACACAAACATTTCTCAATAAATTTGAAGCTTGATGCTTTGGAAAAAGGAAATGCCATCTAAAGGACAGAGCCTACAAACTGAAATACGATGCAGAGAAATGGCAGCAAGGTATTTATTGAAAATGAAACTGATCCCATTATTGAACCAATCAACATTGCAGTTTGGGGGTTAATTTTACCTGCTAATGAGTACGTCACTCACAACTGCTAAGGTTTGAAATTCAGATTTTGTATGTTTTACCAACTTAGACATGAAGGCAGAGATTTGACTGCATTTCCCTGCCCCTATCTGTGTTCTTAACTTAGGTAAAAGATTTGTTAGGCAGGCCAACCGCAGCCTTAAGTATTTTAGCTCTTCTTTGCTAGATAAAGTCAAATTGCCATGGAGTAATAATTGCTCAGAAATTGAACTATAAGCAACTCTGTCCATACAGTGTAGCATCAGACAAATATTTCAAAGCGAATATTGAAACTTTGAGAAGCACAAATGATCTTGGCTGTGGAAGTCTTAGGATCTCAACTTCAATCACAGGGAATAGGACCTGCTTAAAAACAATCATCTCCACACACATGGAAGCCTGAAGCTGGACCTGCATAACCACAGACAGTGCCTGTCAAGTCAATGGAAGGTGCCCCTTAAAGCAGGAATACACACTTGGATCCCAAGGCAGCATTTGGACGATTTGTGGCACAGGATCAGAAATTGCTTCAACTTGTTTGAAAGGAAAGAGCAACATACTTTAGAAAAAGAACACAAAATCCCATGTGATCTTGATTCTTGAAAACACCTATTTTCTTAGTAAATGTAAAGCACGGAGGAGTGCATCTTATATTATTTACTCCTGGCCGGGCGTGTGTGTCAGAGTGGAAGGGCTTTTTTTGTGCTGGCATACGGGATTGGAATGAGACAAAAAGGACAACACAAATATTCCATTGTTTGCCTCTGTGGACAGAGGGGCTGAAGATAAAGGCCTTAAAATGCTGGAGAAGCACTTTGGTGGACCTGCTGGTGAGAAGCGCCAAATGCTCTCTTCCCCTTCTCCCCAGCTTGATTTCATTTGTCTGGAGCTGAAACAAAAGATAACATTCAAAGCACACACACACAAAATGAGAGAAAGGTGATGTGGCAAGTCAGCGTTGTAAACGCGCAGAGTATTCTTATAAAATTTACAAAAAACGAGAACCTACTCAGAGCCCCCCCATCGCCATGCATACACCCTCAGTTAAAACAATGCCCCTGATAGCAGGCAGTATAATCTGCATTTTATTTCGCTCACGAACAAAATAACAAGTTACTCAGGCCTGCGGCACTCATGAGTGATATGGGGCATGTAATATCCTTTCCACTGAGTTTCCTATTATTAAGCTTGAAATAAGGAGTTCAGAATTAACTGTGACAATGATTTTATCTAGTGTTGGCATCACCATTAGCTTTTGCAGTTTACTGCTAATAAAACTTAAAATTTGCTATTACTTCTAATAACCTTCTTGCCACCTTAGCTGTAGAAATTAGACAAAGAACCCTGCTGACATGTGGCTAGTTACATTTTCTGGAAGTGTAGAAAACTCCGATGACAACAGTGACTGTTATTTACCAAAGTATAATAAAACCAGGCCCTGCTGGCCTTGGGCAGCATAATTTAAAGCACCTGTTCCTGGGGCTTGAAGAGGCCTGTAAAAGAACAAAGCATAAAATTCTGGTTTCAGTTATTGTTGCTCCAAACATCAGAGTTTTCTTTCATAGCGATCCAGTAGATTCTAAAGTAGGAAAAATAACTGGTGACTAGGCTGACATGAGTGAAATGAAATATTAAAACAAGTCATTGGTTAACTCAGAAACCCAGATGTATTCACCTGAAGCATTAAAAAATGATGCAGTGATAGACACATCTGTGGGTTTGATCACTTTCTATCAAATCTCTAGTCTCATTTAGCTCTTCCTCTGTGATATTGGACATTACTCTTCCCTAATGATTAGGGTTATGAATGCTCTCAGGTGTTAATACTGTCAGAAGCAATAATATCTTTTTGGATGTTCTGACTTTGGTCATAGCTCATATCTATCTAGGAACCCACTCGCAACAAAATTCCCCTAAATAAACAAATAAGACATAAATGAGACAATGGACTTAAGCATAGAGAAAATAGTAATGAGTCTTATAGAATACTTAAATTTTAAAAAATATTTTCTTTTTTTAAAGATTTTATTTTGTATTGGACTATAGTTGATTTACAGTTTGTTGTGTTAGTTTCAGGTGTACAGCAAAGGGATTCAGTTATACATATAAGTATATCTATTCTTTTTTCAAAATTTTTTCCCACGTAGGTTATTACAGAATATTGAGCAGAGTTCCCTGTGCTATACAGTAGATCCTTGTTGGTTATCTATTTTAAATATAGTAGTGTGTATATGTCAATCCCAAACTCCCAATTTATTCCTCTCCACCATGTTTCCCCTTTTGTAATTATAAGTTTGTTCTCTGTGAGTCTGTTTCTGTTTTGTAAATATGTTCATTTGTCTTATTATTTTTTTTTGGTTCCATACATAAGTGATATCATATTTGTCTTTCTCTGTCTGACTTATTTCATTTAGTATGATAATCTCCAGGTCCATCCATGTTGCTGCAAGTGGCATTATTTCATTCTTTTTATGGCTGAGTAATATTCCATTGTGTAAAAGTACCACATCTTCTTTATTCATTCATCTGTCGTTGGACATTAAGGTTGCTTCAATGTCTTGGCTTTCGTAAACAGCACCGCAGTGAACATTGGGGTGCATTCTTTCGAACCATAGTTTTCTCTGGATATATGTCCAGGAGAGGGATTCCTGGATCATATGGTAGCTCTGTTTCTGTTTTTTTTAAGGAATCTTCATACTCTTCACTATAGTGGCTGTACCAAGTTACATTCCCACCAACAGTGCAGGAGGGTTCCCTTTTCTCCACACCCTCTCCAGAATTTATTGTTTGTAGACATTTGATGATGGCCCATCTGACTTGTGTGAGGTGATATCTCATTATAGTTTCGATTTGCATTTCTCTAATAACCAGCAATGTTGAGCATCTTCTCATGTGTTTTTTTGCCATCTGTATGTCTTCTTTGGAGAAATGTCTATTTAGGTCTTCTGCCCATTTTTTGATTGGGTTGTTTGTTTTTTGGATATTGAGTTGCATGAGCTGTTTGTAAATTCTGGAGATTAATCCCTTGTCTGTGGCCTCATTTGCAAATATTTTCTCTTAACCTGTGGGTTTTTGGTTTCCTTTGCTATGCAAAATCTTTCGAGTTTAATTAGGTCCCATTTGTTTATTTTTGTTTTTATTTCATTACTCTAGGAGACAGATCAGAAAATATATTGCTGCAATTTATGTCAAAGAGAGTTCTGCCTGTAGTTTCCTCTAAGAGTTTTATAGTGTCTGGTGTTACATTTAGGTCTTTAATCCATTTTGAGTTTATTTTTGTGTATGATGTTAGAAAATATTCTATCTTCATTCTTTTACATGTAGCTGTCCAGTTTTCCCAACACCACTTATAGAAGAGATTGTCCTTTCTCTATTGTATAGTCTTGTCTCCTTTGACATAGATTAATTGACCATAGGTGCATGGGTTTATCTCTGGACTCTCTATCCTGTTCCATTGATCTATATTTCTGTTTTTGTGCCACCACCAAACTGCTTTCGTGACTGTAGCTTTGTAGTATAGTCTAAAGTCAGGGAGCCTGATTCCTGCAGCTCAATTTTTCTCTCTCCAGATTGCTTTGAAAATTGTTTTTAATCACAGAGAAAAGAATGAGTCAATCACCAGACTTTATTTTTGGGAATCTGTGTTAAAACCAACAGGTTATGCCTGGCATGTCAATTCCTTCCCTCTCACATTTTCATCTCAGGGCACTTTGTGATATTGGAAAGTTTACTGTTGACTCTCATTGGGCAGTGTGATTATTTGATGAGAATGCCTGCCTTCCAGAAAATTGGGGAATCAAAGTGAAGAAAGAAGTTTTTCTCCCAAGATATTCCGTTGAGGATGTTCTCTTTGTCAGCAAGTGAGAAGTCAGAACCCCTAACAATGGTCAGTGTAAGGGCTGTAAGTGGCAATAGAGTTGCTACAAGCTCTTGAGATTTCCTGAGCTGTGAATGAGTTGTTTATAATTGTAGGAACAAGCTCGGACCATTCTCAGCCTTTACAAAATTGATAATGGCTGCAGTGTATGGTGGCACTTTCTTCTTCAAGCAACTTTAGGGTTAACCTTTTCCCCGTTGAGCACTGTAATCATATCCTGAGTGAATGCTAGGCATGCACCCATTTCTCCTTGCTCTTAATCCTTATTCTCTCTCAGTCCAATATTCACTGAAGATGTAAATGCTCTTATACTACTTTTTCTGTGCTAGTCTTTTTGAACAACATAAGGGGGTGTAGAGGTGCCAACACTAGGTCTAATTGAGAGTCTCTGAATAGAGAATGTGGGAAATGACTGGGGGGAAAATTCTGAAGGAAGCTCTTGGAACTGGGCAGGATATTCAATGGTACTCTCTTGTTATGACTTTCCTGGTGACCCAGGAAGTTTTTCTTCTGACTTTTGTTAATGTTTTCAATTCTCTCTCTCAGCTCTAGGAAATGTTATGTTGGTATTTTGAGCCAGGAAGGAATAGTGTCTTTCTTTAGTGAGCCAGGACTTCATTCGCTGTGGATGTGAACTATTCTTCTCACATCTGGGATTCATTTGTTCAACCACAAAATGTCAGTTAAGAAAGAAAGAATTTAGTAGAGAAAGTGATATTCAAGGCCAGTCCATTCTGAGTTGGCTGGAAATTGTGTTAAGAGATAGAAATTAATTGAGAATCAGGTGAACACTACTGATGGCTGTATTGTGAAAAAGGAAGCCCATAACTCTTGACCCGCATTGCTCACTCCTCAACTTACGATCTATTCCTCCCCATTTCAGAGTCCCCATCCCAGGCTCCTGCCTTCAATCCAACCACTTTGTCTCTGAAAATTCCATTTTTTGCTCCTCTAAGTTACAGACATGAGGCTTAGGGAAGAGGATATCTTATGCCATGCCCCGGGAAATTTGTTTCTGACATGTCCCAACTTAGGGATGGTTGCACGTTCCCAAAGTATCCTTGTTTGAAAACTGTTTAGACTCCAAGCAGAACCATTAGAAATTAAATTGTCACTAGATGTGATATCACTCATATGAAATAATGCATTTTGGGTTTCCAAAATGCCTCCTTTCAACAGATCTCTGGAAAATACAATTGATTCATAAATTGTTTTTGCAAAACTGCTGGTTGTGCTAATTTCTATAGATTGCCTTAGATTTTATTACCTCTTGACAGCTATAGGTAATCTGTGTTTGTTGAATTCTTCTTTATTATTATTTAGTTGTAAAACAACTTCTCTAAACTCCTTATTCGTCCCATAAAACACTGCTGAAATTGTACCTACTTGTCCCCAAATTGCTTTCTACTCTGGTAGTTACTATGCACTTGAACTATTCATTTCAATTGCTGAACCACAGAAATAGGTATCTTTTATTATATATACAAACAGCTTTCAATCTGCTAATTAGGGTTAATTAGAGGGCAATTGAACTTTACTCTGCCTGTGTCTTTCTCTCTTTAAACTGGAGGCTGATGACATTTTGCAGACTAATTGAATGAGCAGCCTTCCCGAGCCTCGTACTCTTTTCATTACGCTGCTGCTACCATACATACATTTTCTTGCCAGTGTTGGTGTATAGAAACTCTAGGAGTACAACTGTGCTTATTACACAATGCTGAGGGAGACTAATTTAAGGTGACTGGTTAGAGCTTGACTGGTTTTAAAGGAAACCTTCAGTGTGGGGTGGGAGAAAGAGGTGTGGCTAGGCAAACCCTTAGAATTCACTTATTCTCTGTGTTATTTAGAGATATTTTTCTCTCTAAAAGTAATGGTGCTAGACTTTTGCTACTCTGCTCCATATTATTAACTGACATGATGCCCCTTGTTCCTTTTATCAACACTGTGGAGTGGACAGTTTTCTTTGCCCAATTTCTTTAAGAAACAGAAGCTTACCTGGAGAAAAAACATGGCCCAGTAGGAAAAGCATGGTCTTTGGAGTCAGACAGCCTGGCACTCAGTTTCTGCTCCACCCTTTTGATTGTTTACTTTGGCATGTGACTGAAACACTTGGTGTTTCATTTCCCCTCATTTGTTTATGGAATGATAGTACCCAAAGGTTTGATGAGAGTCAGAGTTAAGAGTTAAACCGAGTGAGCTCAAGATTCACTCATTCTCAATCACCAAGCTCTCATTGAAATTCTACTATGTGACACATATTTTAAGATGTTAGAAACACAAAGATAAAAAAGATGTTCCCCATGTAGTCCAAGGAGTTTTGATACAGTGGAGAAGATAGTCAAGGTAATAGGAAATCACAAGACAATGAGATAAGCCCTGTGATGTGTATGGTGACTATAGAAGGACAGAGGTGGGTCACCTCATTCAGCTTGCAGGAATTCAGGAAGAGATCCTGGAGAGTGAAAATTAAGTTGCGTCTTGAAAGAAGGGACAAGTTAACCAAATCAAATGACAGGTGAGGCTAAGGCAGCAATACTCAAGGAGAAAGCGAGGAATGGCCGAATGTCATGAAGATAATTCAGGGAATTATAAATATGAGTTATGGATGAGAACATAGGGTTTGGGGGAGTGGTCAGAGAAATAGATGGAGTAAGGGGCAGGAGAGGTTTGGAATAGTAATTAGGAAGGAACAAATTCAGGATTTGAATGCAGATTTTCTCTTTCTATTTTTTAAATTTTCAGGTCCTATTGTTAACGCAAATTCGTGCACCAGACACACAGTGAGACAAAACAAACTGAAACGTCGGAGTTTGGAGCAGAGAAAGGTTTATTGCAAGACCATGCAAGGAGACGAGTTGGTTCTTGCCCTGAAAAGCCTCGAGCTACCCGAAGGATTTTGGTAAAGCATTTTTAAAGGCCAGGTGAGCGGGGGTCACAGGGCACTGTGATCAACTTATGCACAATTCTCTGATTGGCTGACGGTGAGGCAGCAGGGTGGTGTCACAGGGGTTAACATTATCAGTCCTTAGGCTCCAGGAAGCCTGCGGAAATGTGCTCATGGTCATCAAGTAGTTCTTCCATTTGGTGGTGGGTTTTCACATCTGCAAAATAACACAGGATAATCAAATGCTATTATCTAGGTACTTCAGAGAGGCGCTAAAGCAGAGGATAAGGGGGAAGACCTGTCCCAGGAAGGCCACATAGGGTCCTGCTTGGTTACACTATGATCTTTTTTTTAAATATTTTTTTATTGAAGTATAGCTGATTTACAGTGTTGTGCTAGTTTCAGGTATACAGAACACTGATTCAGTTATACATATATAATATATACATATATATATATATATATATATATATATACACACATATATGTGTTCTTTTTCAGATTCTTTTCCCTTATAGTTTATTACAAAATATTGAGTAGAGTTCTCTGTGCTATACAGTAGGTCCTTGTTTGTTACCTATTTTATATATAGTAGTGTGTATATATTAATCCTAACATCCTAATTTATCTCTCCCCCACCCCTTTTCCCTTTGGTAACCATAAGTTTGTTTCCTATGTCTGTGGGTCTATTTCTGCTTTGTAAATAAGTTCATTTGTATCTTTTTTTTTTTTGAATCTACATGTAAGTGATCTCATATGATATTTATCTTTCTCTGTCTGCTGACTCCACTTAGTATGATAATCTCCAGGTCCATCCATGTTGTTGCAAATGGCATTATTTCATTCTGTTTTTAGATTTTCTGATTCAAACCCTATCCTTTCCATCTCAATCCCCTCCCAGCTCAGCACGTGTGTGTGTGTGTGTGTGTGTGTGTGTGTAGTCATATGTTGAAATGAGTCCTTCAGTATATTTTTACCACTCTAGAGATGGTACTTTTCTTTACAGCTAACATGTGGATACACATTATAATACTGTTCTAATGGAACCAAAATGTCAACATACTTTGAGAGAAGCCTTTAGCTATATTTTTACTTACCATTATCTGTACTTTAAAAAAAGAACAATTCAAGCCCTTAGAAGCTGTTTGTGAAATAGTCAAGCTTCAAAAAGTTGTCTTTGATGAGACAGAGTACAAGCAAAGAAGAGAAAGCAAAGCAGACTTCGTCAGCATGTAGTTATCATTTTATCTGAAATGAGAACCAACCATCCTAATGGACTTAAGAACTGCCAATATTTCTCCAGTGAATGGCAATTTCTAGAGAGAATTTTGCAAGTAGGCTACTTTTTGCAGTTGAATTATTATACATTTAGACTCATAGATAGGTGAATAATGGATAGATAGATAATAAATCTATATAAGGAAGTAGCTGTTACATTTGTCTTTTAAAACACAATTAATATGTGTAATATAAGACCTGGATTCTGTAAAGAATGTAAATTTTCTGGCCCAGAATGTCCCTTTCCTAATAAAAATAGATAAACTTGTGTATTTCAAGTGAGACCTTGTGGTATTTTAATTTTCCAACCTAGCCCATTTGTTTGCAGAAGGCATAATGAAAGCATCTAAAAATGAAAAAATAAATAAATACACAAAACAAAAATAACCTACCCATATCTAATACCTAATGTATTCAAATATTTATAATAGATGGGCTCCTTACAAGTGTGTGATTTAGAAAAAATAGCTTAGCGTGCATACATATTTTACCCATGTTCTGACAAACATATGACACTGGTATTTCTCCCCTTATGGATACAATGGATTATTTTAAAATATAGTCTAGAAGTGAATGTCTTTAAAGCAAATTCGTATTTCCTGTTGTTTTTCTTATAAACTTGAAGAATATTTCCATAGTTCAAATGTAAAGTTTTCTTTTTTTTTTTAAATTAATGGGGACTCAAGGGGAGGTGATAAGGAGGTTAGTCATTCCCATGGCTCCTGGGAACACTATTACAGTATTTGTATTTCATGTAATGTAGTATTTGCTAAGAAGGTGAAGGGAGAGGTTAACAGATTCCCATCTCTTTTGTACTATTTTCTTTAATTTTGTTTAACTTCTATTCCTCAAGATCTTAACAGTTTTTTTCCATACATATAGATATTCTTATTTCACACTCATAACTCCCAAAGCCAAATATTCCTCTTAACTTTGTCAGGGGATGCCGTATATACAGCAAAAGGATTGTATGTGGTGAAGAACTCCAATTATATTGCCAAGTCCATAAGCACAGTGTATACATCTGAAATAAAGTAAGACTCTACATACTCCTGTGATGGGGTATTTCCATTTTCTCCTCCAGATCATTTCTAGGTTTCTCCCCTTGTTCTATATCCCTGGAGGCTGATTTGAAGGGACTGTGAAAATGAGTTTCTTTTCCTCTAGCTTTCAGCGGGATCAGTCAATGGAAGGCGCTGGTAGGAAACTGGAAGACATGAGGAAAGACAATTGGAGTATTTATTCCCTTGGCTCCTCCCACTGGTTCATGGGTTGGCGGCATCCAAGTTCCCCTTCCCCTGGCCACAGCTCCTATTGGGCAACCCTCCCTTCAGACACAAGCTCCACCCTACGCTAAACATTCCATCCTAGTGTTGCTTCAGCCCTGGTGGTGGTTGGGGGCTCAGGGGTGCCTGCTTTATCCTCCCCGGTTGGCTTCCCTTAACCCTGTCCACCATTTGCGTCTTCATTAAAACTCTCTTTAATCACTTCTTCTGAGTGTGCCATCTGTTTCTTGTCAGAACTCTGAATGATACAAGTTCCTAAAGCACAAAATAAAGAAAACAGTGGAAATAAATATCAAATTTAGGTTTCAAAGCAGGTGAAATTTGTTTTCCTGCATCAGTATACTGAGTATACTGATGTATACTCAGTATACTGTGTATAACAAATATATGTAAATATGAAGTACATGATCCCTGAAAAAAAGAGGTCTGGTTAAGAATTGTAAATTATTAGTATTACACCATGTTTAGCATTTGCTGTACATTAATAATATGCAAGAGGCACCGATTTGCACTGAAAAGTAAATTGTTTTTCTTCTGCCCTGGAAAACTGTTTTTTTCTAAAATACATCAAAATTTTCATGCAAAGAGATATACAAAAGATGGCATATCAGAAGCCAATCCCAGATAGCTTGAAAGCCACAGTACTGATCACTTTGGAGGCTCTTCAACATCTTCTTCAGAACACTCTGATGATGATAAAACTCTGCCGTCTCCTAAATAGGCCTGTGCTTAAAAGACAAGCTTCATCTTGTAATGACTTGCCGCTAACTCTATTAATGCAATTTGGAGGGGGTGTTGCTTTGTTTCATTTTGTGGCTCATTTCTTTCTACACCCTGCCTTGGTCTCCAGTGCTGCTTCCTACCATAAGTTAGAAATGAATTTTTTTAAATAAGCACTTGTACTTTGAACCATAAAACAAAATCTGAAGCTGAAATCAAAGGAAGAAGGTAAATTACTTTTAGTGCTCAGCAAAGAAACTTTCACTTGGCTATTTCCTGTTGTTTTGAAACTCTGAAAATCAATACAGAAACATATCATATGCTGAAGGCAGGTCATCTGTGCACTAGGTGTTTTTAACAGTTGGCTTTGAAGGGGATACTTATGCCCCCTTGACATGAATCTACAGTTCTTTGCACTAAGTGTCCCCATGAAACTACATTTTTGCTCAGGCTATCCATCTCAATGGTTATTACTTTTTACTGTTTCAGGCTCCCATCTTCTATTATAGATTCACTGATAGATCAATATGACAGAGGCAAGATAAAAGTCAGTTAGCTGCACACGTCTATTATGAGCCTGAAAATTCAGACACACATTTCTCCTGACAGAAGGCAGCCACATAACTGAGTCGCTACGTGTCTGGGTGGTTTTCTAGTCCTTTTTGTACAAAATCACATTTCTTGACATCATTCTTAATTTTGAGGTCCTTATGGCCTGTCAGTGGGTTAGGAGTGAGTGGTTCCCTAGGGGAGAGAGTGATTTTAAAATACAATCTTCACTTTTGAAAGGAGAGAACAAAACACATTTGCTGCTACACCGAGGCAGTAAAAAGGAGTGCTGACATGCTCAGTTTCTAAACCACAGGCAAGTGGACTGTAAAACCAAGTGACGGGTCAAAGTCAAGAGAAGAAGATTTGCAGTCCTCTACAGGGTCATGGCTGTGAGGAAACTGGCTTTGGGTTGGTTGGAACCCTCATGCTCTCTCTGGGGTTGATCACTTCAGCTATTAATCAGCAACCATTTTGAGAAAGAAGTAGAAATCTGCCAAACATTGAAGCCACTGTCCCCAAGATGGTCTATCACATGTCACAGCATAAGGAAGAAGAGTGCTCCAGCGATAATTCAAAGGCTGAAGAAATTGGTAGAAAAAGAGGCTGAGATTCAAATTGTTTCACATTTTAAGATTTTTAGCTCTTATTGCAAGTTCTCATGGTTAGAATCCTGACAAAAGATGTGAAACTTGAAAAGTCCATCAAAGGTCTTTAGAAATTCAACTAAAATGTAGACCTTTTAATTCATTAACTTAGTGTCTCATTCATGGATTTAATGAGCATTTATTGAGTTCTTACTGTATATCAGACACTGTATAAGGTGCTAAGGTTAGAAAGAGCCTGGTTTCCCTGCTCTCAAGTAACTTATGGTCCAGGACAGAGACAGACAGGATAACAGGAAATGGTATGAAAAATGCACACAGACAAAGCAATTCATTATTTTCATAAAGACTTATCTAAAATCCATACACATTTATGTACCCAAAGGACACATTACAGCAGTTGCCTATGGGGCATGAGGGGAGGAAGTGGCAGGAAGAAATGGGGATAAAGGAACAATAAATGAATGGAGAGAAAAAAATGAATGAATGATAGTGAAAAAAGAAAGGCATTGCACAGACTGCTAATATTCCACTATGAATTGAGCTTGCAAAAAAGCAAAAAAAGCTAGAAATGATTAGGTTGTGGGTGTGTGCACACATTGTTGCTCACAACACAGAGGGGACACTTAGCCTACCTGGGTTTAGGGAAGGCCTCCTGGCAGAGGCAGCCCTCAAGGGATTTCCAGAGGATGAACAGGGTGAAGAGAGGTCAGCAAAAAGATATCTGTGTCTATGTAAACATTGAAATATTTATCTTTTATTGTGGTAAAAAAAAAAAAAACAACATAACACGAGATCAACATTCTTAACAAAGTTTAGTGTTGTTCACAATAAGCCCAATGTTGCACAACAGATCTCTAGAACTTTTTCATTTTGCATGACTGAGACTTTCTACCCACTGAACAGCAACTCCCTGTTTCCCCCCTCCCCCCAGTATATTTATCTATTTTCAATTTTAATTTCTCCCCCTCCAACCCCTCACGAAGGAACACTTATTTGAAGACGTGAGGGAGAACAGCAAGTAGTTTACTACATCAAAGGGGTGGGCTGGCAAGATGTCACGTGATTGTCAGATCATCAAAGGCCTTAAAAATTCCACTAAGAAAATTTGATCTGTAACAAAGGAAGCCAATGTGATTTTTTGTGTGTAAGGGCATGAAATAGTAAATATATCCACTTCACAGCCATCACTCCGGGAACAATTAGGAGGACCAACCTAACAAAATCTGGCAGATCCATACAATGGAAGGAACGGTTCAACCAGTCTGGAAAATGTGGTCATTGAGACAAAAATAAAAAGGGCCATGGTGGGAGTGGGAGAGGGGTGGTATGACAGGCTCCCAGGTGAGAAGGAAGGTCAGAGGGGCAGGGCAAGTGACAGGGGTGGGGAACGTCCATTTACTCAGTTTCACACAACTTAAACCTCACACCTGCTGATTGAGGAGAGGCTGTGAACATTTAGTCAGGAGCACCTCCAAGCACGCCCGGCTTGGCTGTAGTTTACACTCTGAAGTTGGTTTCTATGTGTAAACCCTAAGAAATGACAAGTGGTATCCTTCCTTTTTCAAACATGGATCAGTTTTAAGAACAAGCGGAACATGAGTGAGCATAACAGAAAACAAGATAAGGAAGGCAGAGCTGGAGCTCTGTGAAAATCAGTGTCTAGTACTTAATGTCACAAATTCTCTATTATTTCATTTTTTAAATGTGTTGAATATAGCAAATAAGCATGTGGGTCTAAAGAAATAATACTAAGAGTTTTGTTTCATTTTGGCTATAAAGATCTTCCAATCAGTACCAACATTTCTATGAAAAAAAGAACCACAGAAGTCCAGGGATTTGAGAGGGATAGAAAAAAAGGCCAACAAAAAGACAAAGTCATGCTTTGGTCAGAGATGGGATTTGTGTTTGTATATTTTTTTAAACAGCTTTATTGAGATATAATTTATATACCCAAATCATCCATTTAAAGTTTACAGTCAAAGGGGGTTTAGTATATTCACTGAATTTGCAAACATCACCACACCACAATCTAATTTTACAGTTTTATCACTCAAAAAGAGACGCTTGTACTCATTAGCAGTTACTCTCCATGCCCTATCCTAGCTCTAGACAACCTCTAGATTTGCCTGTTCTGAGCATTTTATATAAATGGAATCATACAGTATGTGGCCTTTTGTGACTGGCTTCACTTAGCATAGTGTTTTCAAGACTCATATATGGTCACATATATTAGTACTTCATTCCTTTTTATTGCTAAATAATATTCCATTGTACGGATATGCCAGATTTTGTTTATTCATTCATCGGTTGATGGACATTTTGAGTTGTTTCCACTTTTCTGGCCATTTGTGTAATGTTCTTATGAACATTTATGTACAAGTTTTTGCATGGATCTAGGTTTTTATTTCCCTTGGATATGTATCTAAGAGTGGTATTGCTTTGATTAACATTTCAATGAAGTGTTAAACTGTTTTCCAAAGTGGCTGCCCCATTTTACATTCCTACCAGCAAAATGTGAAGAGTAATTTCTCTACATCCTAGCTAACATTTGTTATTGTCTGTCTTTGATTATAGCATCCTAGTGGGTATGAAGTGATATCTCATTGTGACACTGATTTGCATTTTCCCGTATGTTTATATTTTAAATCTATTGGCTCAATCTCCTTTTTATTATTTAGAATATATTTCTTTAGCATTTCTAAAATCTTGTAAAACTTTATGAAAACTCTCCAGTGCTATTTGTAACAAATAGTATAAAACTTATAGGCTTGAAACATTAAATATCTATTAGTTAGGGAATCCATGATTTAGGCTTGGCTCAGCTACGTTGTTCTGATCTGAACTCACTCAGTTGTCTGAGGATTAGCTGATCCTTGGCTAACGATCTAGGCTGGCCTTGACAGGACAACTCAGATCTCTTCCATGTGTCTCCTGCCCCCCAGGAAGCAAGAGCAGACATGTTTTTCCCAGACAGTTGCTGAATAGCATAAGCAGAGGAGGCAAAGTGCAAATACTTTTCTGTGCCTTTGCCTCTGGTACAACTGCTTATATTTCATTAGGCAAAGCAAGTCATATGGCTACACTGAGAACCAAAGGGCAAAGAAATATGTTCACTTCTTAGTGAGAGAAACTGCAAAGTCTCATGGGAAAGGACATAGAAACCTCGAGGGGGAAGCATGCAAGCCATTCAGGGCATCAGTCTTCCACGTCCGTTACACTGTTACTCAGAAGAGATGGATTAATTTGGTAGGTCAGAAACTATTGCTTCACTGACCTCTTAAGGCAGGGCCACTTTGCTCTCATGTTTGCCTGTGTGAAAAAAAAAAAAAAAAAAAAAAAAACAGATCCATTAGCTACTCCAGTGTTAAATATTCCCCTGGTAACAAAGATTCTATTTTAAAAAAATAGGAAAGATATTTGTGTGGCAAATGAACATTCTATTGTTTGAAAACATCTCCAGGACCATAATGAGAACTCAGGACAAACCTAGATCAAACAGTAGCAGGCACTCTGAAATATTCTGGGAAGTGTTTAAACCTGGGAGAGATGACATTATTTAAATATTTATAAATGACATATCATCTGTTTTAGGAAAAGCTAATAGAATGTCTTACAGACATTTCAGCCCCCCCCCAAATTGCTTCTATAATCTATTTCCATAGATTCGGCAAATGTGGGAGCGGACATATTATGGGTCAATACCAGTGAAAAGACTCTGCACAGATACAGAATTCACAGTCCATTAAGCTTCAGGTCTGCCCTGATGTGGATTCCTCTGATATATTACTATTATATCCTATTTTTGTTGACTCAGTTACGATGTCAGCAAAACCAAACATTTTGGCTTGTGGCCCAGCCTTGATCTGTCTATGGAGGATATGTTTTTGCCTTTACCACCATGACAGTAATAAGCAACTGGCATTAGTTTGATTTGCATAATTGTGTGCTTCCAACTTAGACTCTGTGTCAGTAGGAGACAACTTATTGTGATGATACCCACAGCATATTATCTGTTTTGTGCTATCAGCATTTATTTATGTAAATTCCATCGTTACAAGAGGTCACTTACCAACCTTCTACCACAAAATCACATTCTCTGCCAATAAGCAGGAAGAAACTACTATAGCAGAAGAGCTGGGTATATTTTGTAATTCACAGTTGTTGGTCAAGGAGTTGAAGAAGATATTTTGGGGGGTCGCTTGCTTGTTTGTATTTTTAGGCTAGTTTGCTTTAAGGACTGACAGATACGATGACAATATGAAAGTCTGTCTGTGACCATTTAGAACTAATGCCGTCAAGCAAACACATTCTCTCCCTCTCTCTGTGACATACACATATACATACACCACAAAGATTATCTGACTCATCTATGATTTTCTTTAAGAATAATTTATGGTCTAAAAAAATATTTTGTGTTCCCTAGATGATAAGTCGAATGTTTTCTTTGATAAGAAGCAGAACTCTGTAATTTATTCATGCAAGAGATAAAAAGATAGAATAACTAACTAGGATATCCCACTTGCAAAAGTACCTGAAAGAATGACTAGGAACTGTGTGGAACCTGAGACTTTGTAAACCAAACTTCACAAGTCTGTTCATGAAAAAATAGCCAAGGTCATCTATGCATTCTGTCATTAGCGGTAGATGAGTCTCCTAGGTCTTGTCCGTGTAACTGGAATTGTAATTTATACATTTCTTTGATACTTATCTCTAGTTAAGCACAAAGGAATGTCAGCATTTAACCCTCCTTCAAGGAATGACAATGTAGAAAAAAGGGAAAAAAGAAGGAAAGAAAACCCAGCAGTCAACCATTTTAAATCTAGTTGACACCTGTCAGAAAGAACCCTGACAAAAAGGAGGATAATTAGAATATTGCTTTATTGTGAGCTCAGAGTTCCCAGCACGGTCTGTATCACACTTCAGGCTGGTCGGAGAAGAGAAAGAAAGGGGAACACAATACAAATGAAAAAATCAACCAGAAATCTCATCTTACACTTCAGCCTCTTTGCAGAGGCTCTTAATGGCAGCCCAGCTGATCATTCAGCTCAAAATGAACTTAGAAATGATCTTTTAAAGAGGCCAACATAACAACCACATTTGGAAAACTTCGTAAAGAATATATGAGATTTCCAACTAGATACCTTTCTAAGTCTCAGTGCTAAATTGAGAAATGACAGAAAGATATTCTACCAACCTCAAATTTCTTAGTTTGATACAATAATCCTTTGAAAGTGTATCCTGTTAGGTGTTTTTATTTTTGCTTTTGTTTTCACTTAACTTCTGACACTTTGGTGGGTAGGAAGGCAACAGAAGGAAGAGGGAGAGAATGTATTTGCTGGGTGACATGAAACATTCTTTCCTCTTGTATAAGCATTTAGAACTTCAACTCATAACTAAGCTTTTCTCAATAATATTATTCTTTATTTTGTATTTTGTGGGTGAAATGTCTCTATATAAAGCATTAGAATCTCCTACCACTTTGACTTCTGTTTTGACCTCCTGTGGCAAATGAAACTGGATCAGGAATACAGTGATCAAGGGACAGACGCCATGATGTGCTGCACAGAGCAAGTGATTAGGAGTAACCAGACAGGATTTAATTCCCAGCCATTTGTACTATTTATGTAACATTGGTCAGACTTTTCACATGTTGGCTGCTCAGTTTCCTCATTGGTAGAATGCAATGGAAAGCTGTAAGTGTCCTTTCAATGTGATCTTTGAGACAGCACGATGATTTATGTTAGCATTTGCTTGAGTGCTTACATTTAGAATAGAACTAGGGGTGGAAAAGTGAGGTCACTTGATGTTATTTCTTGTGTAGACAAGTTCTCAAAGGGAGAAGAAAAGGCACTCACAGAAACAAAGCCAGACAAACAGGGCACACATTCTCTTAGGAATACCTCCTCAAAAAGAGTTCAAATAAGCGACTGAGGAGAAAGGCAAATCTGGCCATGGAAGAACAGCTGAGAGAAGCAAGGGTCTAGAGACCACTTCATCTGCAGTAGGGAGGGACACCAAACACGTGTCGAAGGGAGAATGCAGTCTTTCTGAAGAGCCCACTGTGTAATTCCATGAGCGCAAGTTGAAAGGCAGTGTGAAATGTTACCTAAAAGCCAGAGGGGCAGAACAGTAACACTGGGGAAAATAATGACCGATACCAAAATGGGGCAAGCCAACTGAAGGATGTAGTTTAAGGAACCAAACCAAGGGAGACCCTTGTGGGGCAGTTGAGCAAGAAGGGCTGAAGGGAATGACGGTAGCAGTCAGAAAAAGTTAGTATGTTTGGCCACAGGGACTGAGAGAGGCATCTGGAAACAATGAAAGGCAAAATTTATTTTTCTCTAGTTTTCTTTGAAAATAACTCTCCAGTGAAATGCAAACCATAATAACAGTATCCTTAACATTCCACTTTTTGTGTTTTAAAAACTGATCTAAGACACAAACACAAAATTCTGGTTATGCTAATTAAGTGGAATTATGATTTACAAAACAATCCCTTGTAGCTTTTCTGATTTTCATGAAGTCTTACTTCACTTAGAACAAGCCCAGGGCACAAGAAGAGAGAGCTTAATGAATACTTTTTTCTATATTCCCTATAACCACTCTTTACTCTGCTTACCCTGTCTTGGACATATGGAAACATAATGGAAGAAATGGAACAGAAGACTCAATGACTCAATGATGTCTTTTCTTGGCTAATGACAAAGGAAAAAACCCATGCTGATCATTTATAATATGCAATGTACTCATAACAAAGATAACATAATCAGAGGAGAGTGGGTTACAAACTACCCAATTGACTCAGCAGGTATCACCAAAATATTTGCAGGTTGCTTGGTAACCCAATTAAAAGTCACTATTTAAATCCCAGATCATTAGTGACTGAAAATCACTATCATTTGATGGTTCATCTCAATCCAGTTCTTAGGGGAGATTTTCCTACATCAAAAAGCCACCAACATATTTGGCACTAATTGGCTCCCTTGGTGGCAATCTCAGCCTATAGGCCAAGAATTGACTGGACCTGGGAGACCAAGCTATTCTCCCAGCCTGAGAGCTGGTGCTTCTCAGCATGAGCTGAAGGACATTGGTGGGTTAATATGAGAGTTTTACACAGATATTACCTGTCTTTGGATAAATTGAAATGTTCTATATTTAAGACTATCGTATTTGTGGCAAGTTCTTTTTTAAAATTAAGTTCTATTTAGGACTTTCTTATTAAAATGTATTTCTCCTCTTTCTCCCCCCCCTTTTCAGATCCTCTCCCAAACCCACAAAAATTAACATAAAAAATAGCAAATTTTATCATCTCAAAATTAGAAACCTGAATTACAGACATAGATGCTACCCAAAACACAGGCCTAGGTTAAAAGGGAAATTGTTTCTTCATTAAAATTAACAGGTTGATAGCACTGTTACTTTGCTGAATATGATAGGAACTTCTGTAGAGATGAACAGATTTCTAGAGTATTCATATAAATATGTATGAGACAGAATTATCTGAGTACTTTTCTATTGAAAATTGGTCTAAAATTGATCTTATGAGATAATAGGTTTTCCATAGATTGTGGTATTGAAAGTAGTAGACAAATTCAAAATCAGTGAAAGCTAGGTTTGCTACTAGAAGTGATCTTGTAACTAAATATGTCTACCCTGGACATTTGGCTATGAAGAAAAGCATGATACAGAGTATCGCAAGATAAATTCATCACAATTTTTGACACACACAAAAAAAGATAAAGAGAGCCATAGATAATAGAACAAACTTATGAAAAATAAAGTCTAATACAAAAAAACACACAAAAAACTGGACTAAGAAAAGAGCTGGGCTGTAGTTGTATCACTGCTATCACTTTGGTCTGAATTTTTTTTACCTGCAGGTCTGGAAATAAAAAGATATACAAAACCCCTTTTTAGCTTAAGAATTGTGAGATTCCTTTAGAAGAGATTTCTTTACAATTTTCTTTCTACCAATGTCTACTTTTGGTGGACTGGGACATGAGAAACCAATTATATTTTATCTTCAAGATTTTTAACAAAAATTCTAAAATGACAAAACCTGCTGAATTTATTGGATTGCAGAATTTAAAAAATGAATCTCCGAGGATCCCTTATGAAAAATATTTAGCAGATATATGGAAGTTTTAGTTTCATTGGCTACAGAGCCAGATAAGAGAGAAGTGGACTTGCTGAGTAGTACTGAAAGAGACTTCTAACATTTCTATAACAATGAACTTTATCAACACAGACGTCAAGACCACAAAGACGTGATGCCTGAGTCAATATAGTGCACTAGCTTCCATCCACTTACAAAGCAGAAATATTGAGTTTTGTCTTGAATTAGTTACTGAGAGTAGCAGATCACAAAAATTTCTTATTTTCCTCCTTCATCATTAATTTTTTGTTGAATTGGGACTAGCGTTTTGCAGTTTACTTTGTACAGGCTCTCTTTCATTCAATTACTTGTAGCTAAGGCTTTAAGGAGGTGATGTACATATTTCTATGAAAATATGTATAATCCAGTTAAGTCTCATAGGCATTCAAACAGACATTTTATTTTCTATGGCTGCTGTATTCATGTTCAGTGGACATTGGTAAAGATGACCCATTTCTAGGAAAGTATTCAAATGTGTCATGAAGTCATGGAAGAGACTGCAGTGGTTATCTCATACTACTTTTTTGTGCATGAATTCTCTATAAAACAGAGCAGTTTACCAAAAAAAAAATTGTAAAACACTAGTTTCAAGAGTGTCTCAATGAAAAAAATGTTTAGTGGTCAATTAATTTAGGAAATGTTGTATGCTATATCCTTCCATTAGGGAATCACAGAGTATAATAAAAGTCTTTGAGAAATCCTGAAATGGAAGACAAACATTATTTGCTTAATTTAGAGTTTCCTAAACAAATTTGATTATAAATTCCTTTTCTCTTTAATTGCTGTTTACTTGTGTTCTAAAGAAAGAAGTCTCTAATAAAGAAGCTATGCACCCTCTGCATGAACACCCAGGGATTTTCCAAAAAAAAAGTGACTGTTTTATAGTAAGTTCTTCCTTGTATTGAACTGGAATACTTGTTGCCTTCACCTATTAATTGTTACCATGTACCCTACAGACATACAGTGAATATCGACCTTATAGCAATATTCCACATATGTTAAGTCAAGAAAAGAATTAATCTTATCTCTGTGACTCCTGTCCTAAACACTAAAGATCCTCAGTTGTTCAGACATTCCTTCTACTCTTGAGTTTCAGCGATGTTCCCCATCTCTGAATATATTCCAATTTACTACTACCTCTATTATGAGCAGCCTTGGGAAGGATACAGGATCCCAGTGGGCTAGAACGGAGCAGGACAGAGGGAGACTATCACCTCCTCTATGGAGTAGTCAGTAATTTATCACATGTTTCAGACTACTTGCTCTGCTTTTGCTAAAAATGACTTGTAACTGATGTTCTGAGTGGTGGTCTTAATTCTAAGATGGCCCCAAGATTTCCTGCCTGCCTCTTTTCATCCACGGAACAGTGCCTGGGACTCTGGATATGATTTTACTCTCATAATTAGGTTACCATGTGGCACACTTGACCTTAAATTAAGGTGGGTCTGACATAGTCACACAAGCTCTTTAAAAGCAGAGAGTTGTCTCTGTCTGCTCCCACACCAGTAAGGCAGAGATCCAAAGCAGGAGAAGGATTTGAAGAGCTGTTGCTGGCTTGAAGATGGAGGGGGCCACACGGCATGGGATGTAGGTGGCTTTTAGTTGCTGAAAATGGCCATTGGATGATAAACAGCAAGGAAACAGGGACCGTAGTCCTAAAACTGCAAGAAACTGAGTTTGGCCAAAAGCCTGAGTGATCTTGGTTTTGGATACTTTTTCAGTAGTGCAAGATGAAAACTCAGTCAGGCTAACTCCTTGATTTTGGCACTGTAGGACCCTGAGCTGAAAACAGAGTAACACTGTACCAGATTTCTGACCTACAGAACAGTGAGCAAATAAACAGATATTTTTTAAGCCACTAAGTTTGTACTAATTTGTTACACAGCAATAGAAAACTAATAAATCCAGATAATCAAAGCTCACCATCTTTACCATATTTTGCTTTTATATGTGATTTGTGATAAATGTCAATAATATATTTTCCATTTTCTCTGTCTGAACAGCTTTAAATATCATACATAAATAAATATTACTTTCATGCCTCCTTTTCTTTGTTTCCAATAAGATGTTGTCAACTTGCAGCCATTCTCTGATTCATGGATTTCCACACAAATTCATATTTTATGGACATATAGATATGTCTTCCCTCTCCATTTTTTTTAACTTTCTTTGGACTTTTCATTAAGATATTCCCCTTCAAATTCTAGATTATAAGCATGAGACATGACATATTTATAACTATAATAACTATTTACCTTTTTCTACTAAGATCATAAGTTTAGTCTCTTGAGTAGCCAATTCCTAGGATTATTATGCCAATTTACCTCAAGTATTGATTATGACCTCTTTTCTCATTTGCTTTTTTTCTTATGAATTACCAGGAATCTTCTCCATTACTCACTTTCTTATTTGTGTTTTTGTCCTCTATAGTAACCAGTATTAAAGATTTCTTCCATTTCTTCTCCTACATATATTTTCAGCTTGAACAACTCTGTACCACTCATTCTTTGAGCAGCTATCTTAGTCCATTACTGCAATATCTTGAACCAAGGTCGAAGACCCACCTCTCTATGGTACCCTTTGGTATAGAAAGTTTTCCCTGCCCATACCTCATTTATCTTTCAGAATCCCAACCTTAAAATGAATGAAAAGGTAGAGTTGTTATCTGGGGTCCCAAATCCTTCTTTATTATATCCCTGAAGGTATTTTGTTAACCCTCTGTTTTTGGTTTTCCTTCACTGCATGAATAAGTAATTTTAGGTAAAGTTAGAGGGTCTGGTAAGCCTCAGAAGCATAAAAAATCACATAAACCCTCTCCAAGAAGAAACAAACCCTTGAAGGGACAATCATCAGAGAGGAGTGCTACCACATCCTCCCAGTTCTGTTTCTGAAAACACTAGCCATTTCTGCTCAGTCTCCTTTCATGGTTTCTCCTCTTCTCTTGAGTTTATGTACCCACATCTTGCTATGAGCTCATTTTGGACTGGAATTTAGACTCGAATGTGAAGTGAAGGACAGTATACTTTGGATACCATGTACATATTTGACCAATGGTAACCTTAGTAAACAATGAAATATCCCCTCCCCTTTTGTACTTTTAATGGAAATTAAAGAGTTATACTTTGAAAATACGATTTAAAAATTTTATTGAAATAAAGTGATTTACAATGTTACATTAGGTTCAGGTATACAGCCAAGTGATTCAGTTTTATATATATATATATATATATATATATATATATATATGTATATATATTCTTTTTCAGATTTTTTTCCCTTGTAGGTTATTACAAAATACTGGGTATAGTTCCCTGTGCTATACAGTAGGTCCTTGTTGGACCTATCTGATTTGAAAATGACTGGTGATCTATGCTATTAAATATTAAAGATTAATATCTGCTATAGGCTGAATGTTTGTGTTCCCCCCACCCCCAAATTCATATGCTGCAACCTGATCCCCAGTGTGAAGGTATTTGGATATGGGAATTTGGGGAAGTGATTAGGTCACGTGGGTAGAGCCCTCATGGGTGGGAGAGTGACCTTTTAAGAGACTGCAGAGAGCTCCCTAGCCCCTTTTCATCACGTGAGGACACAAGCAAGAAGACGACTAGGAAAACAATTCTCACTAGACACCGAATCTGCTGGCACTTTGATCTTGGACTTCTCAGCCTTCAGAATTGTGAGAAAGAAATGTCTGATGTTTAAGCCACCAGTTTATGGAATTTTGGTTATATCAGCCAGAATGGGCTAAGATTATGTCTTATAGTACTTGCCTTAAATTGCCATTTTGTTCCTAGATCTCAGGCAGGGCAAGGGGTTTTGTCTGATTCTCCAGATAATCCTAAAGAGAGATTATTGAGTTCAAGCATCTCAATTAATATTTGGTCTACACCAATAGTATCTATATTTTGTCACTACTATTTTATTTTAATGGTCTAGTTGCTTCAGTTCTGAAAACTTAATTGGTGAGTAGGTATGGCGCATACAAACGCATATATGAGGTGGTTCTCTTTGCTTACATGCTTTTCCAAGTATATTTCTGTGCTTTCCTCTTTAACTATTCATTCTGAAACTCAAAACTATTATTTTACTTTCCCATTACCCTATAAATGTAGTAAATATACTTGATTTTTACTTCATTAATTTTCCAGTTAATCATCTCCTTAATTAGTTCAACATTTTTATTAATATTTACTTTCAATATCTACATTCTCCTCAATTTCAATTCCAAACCACAAAATCTAAAAATATTTCTGTAACTGCACAAATTTGGCAGCTCATCAGTACAAATTCTCTTCCAACCTCTCTTTTTTAATAACAATAAATAAAAATTATCTGAATATATTTATACTGCTTATATAGCATTTTTCCCTTTCCTATGTGGCCTTTAAGAATAGCACAATGTTATTTTCTGTTATGTACTTTAATCTTACAGAAGAGTGAAATATTAAATGTGGACTAAGCTCTAAAATTATTGAGAAGAAAATTACACACACACACACACACACACACACACACACACACACATATACATACATAGGGCCACTGAAAATCTCTTAGAGAAAGGTCATGTTGAAGATTGGCAAACGAATATTTTCCTTCAACATCAGAATAGGTTATTGTTTCCTTGGTTGAGTTTCAGATGAAATGGTTGGCCTGAATTTAGGAGGCATATTGTAGGGAAAATAAGTATCTTTAAATGATAAAATTGTACTTCAGTCAGTAACAGGCAACGACTGAATGGACAGTCAAATCATGTCTCCCTCTCCCTGTTTGCTAGGATGTTCCTTTATTGAAATGATGGCAAGAATCTTTTGCAGTTATTAAATTGTTCTTTTCTTTGCTCCTTGACTTGCTTACTCTCTCTTTTTGTCAAAGACAGCTGAATTTACATATTTTAAATCTGTGGATCTAGTGACTGACTGCACTGCACAAAATGATACATTGGTATGATGACTGTTTTTAGTTGACTAACCTTAGAATGATGAAAAAAATAAAGTATATTTTATTTTATTTACTCTCATGATACAGTTTAAACTTTAAACTTTTCTTTTGTGGGAAATGAGAAAATGAAGACAGAAAGATGAAAGAGAAATGTAAGGTTCATTGAGCATATATTCTATGCCAGTAATTCTGAATTATGTATGCCATCAACGCTTCAAAATAATCTCATAAAATGCATTACTTTACCCATTTTATAGATAAGAAAACAGACTCAGAGAGATCATTTGTTGAAAATTATACAGCTAATACACACAGGTGTTTTTTTAACAGGAAGTAGACAGATTCCAAAGTCCAAGTTCTCTCCAGAAAGCCACCCACCCTCCTGTCACCTAACTTTATTCCTATTTTAAGACAAATGCTTTTGGGACAGCAGGTTGAGGTTTCCAAGACCTTGTTAACTCCCACCATAGTCCAAGTACGGCAGGTTTTTTTTGGATTTTTTTGCGGTACGCGGGCCTCTCACTGTTGTGGCCTCTCCCGTTGCGGAGCACAGGCTCCGGACGCGCAGGCTCAGCGGCCATGGCTCACGGGCCCAACCGCTCCGCGGTCTGTGGGATTTTTCCGGATCGGGGCACGAACCCGCGTCCGCTGCATCATCAGGCAGACGCTCAACCACTGCGCCACCAGGGAAGCCACCAAGTACGGCAGTTTTTATTTCACTTGTAAGCAACAGGAAATTTATTCCTTGTGGTTCTAATTCGTGTATACTGTACTCACAAAGTTGTCTAATGTTTTATCAAAAGCTTTTTGAACTGCAAGCCAGATGATTTTTTTTTTTTAATTTACTGGAAGTAAAATGTTGTTGATATAAACAGAATGGAAGCGCCTCAGACTATTAGATTAAAAACAAGACTTAAATCCCTAAGTTTATACTCACAATGATATGCTATAGATGTAGCAAAGCATATTTTATTGTTTATACTTTTGATTGCCTAAAATTAACATGATAAACACAAGTGTGCTTTTTCCCCTAGTGCTTATCAGGTATGTGTGTGTATGTGTATGTGTGTATGGAGCTTCTATTTCCTCATAGTGATACATTAGTAAAGTGTCTACTTTAAAAATTATCAATATTTCTAGGAATTTTTTAATACAAATCAGCATTATATGTAGGTCCATGATTGAAGCTGTACTTGAATACACCATGCCAATGCTTTCATGCAAAGTTAAAGATGTTAGTTTTTAAATCATAGGTAGTCTAGTAGTTCAGAAACTTTAAAAGTGAAATTCTTGATTCCCTTTGAACATAGTTGAGACTGGAGAGGAAACAAAAATTGGTTGGACTTTACAGAGCTGAGGAAATAAATCCCACTCTGTATAGATTGACTTCCTAATGTCACAAGTCAATTTAGAAATTATGCACAAGATAAATCTCTTTCCTCTCATTGCACCAATATATTTAGTTTAATCACGAGCATCAGTGGAGACAGAGACTAAAAAATAAATTGTTCACTGTCTCCAAGACAAACCCCAAATAAGAAACTTGATATTTTGCAAAAACTCTATCTCTGGAATATGCTTTTGAAAAGACATGCCATAATTATATGTAGCATTATAGAGTCTCTTGTGTTTATAAATATTTTCAAAAGGCTTTGAAATTGTTTGTAAATCCAAAGTTTATAAATGACTTATGAAATCCACAAATTTGCTAAACATGTTTCCACATTTTTGTATTATGCTCTGTGATTTTTCTTTCTGTGTTGTGTAAGTCAAAGAAATGATATACAATATGGCTAGATAGGACTAAAATTTCCAAACAAAAGAAGCATCTGTTTTTCTAATTAGTTTTTGAATTTATGTTGGTTTCACAATTGGTTACTCTGCAAACAATGTGGTTCAAATGACAATGACATTGATTACATTTCTACTTTACACTAAGAGCATTTTTATCAACGATTGTCAACTCCAGTAACCAGCAAAAACTAAGCCTTTAAGCACCTCTGTACCTTGGGTATTGTTTTACCCAATCTGAAGCAGATTGAACTGTAACTTTGCAGGAGGCTGACACAGTTTCCATGAAGCCAGAAACAACTGGAATTTTAAAAACTGGGTTGCAAGAGCATATCTTTTGATGTATATTTTAAAATTTTGGAGCAAGCTACTTATGCCTGTAGTTTCTCTGCTATGCTCATCTTACCAACAATACTTTGAAATGATTTCTAGGTCGGGGACTATGGGTCAGGTGAACTTTGTCTCAGCAGTAATTCCTACTTTCTTTATGTTTCTATGGGGTGTGTTCCTAATTCCTCTCTTAGCCAGTGGAAGAGGCTATGTTATAAATGGGTAAGAAGCCTTCAGAGTATCATCCCACCGTACACAACTTTGCTTCCCAAGGTGGTTACCACCAATTGCTTTAGTTCAAAATTTCACTTTGCAGATCATCTAAATATTCACATCTACACCTTGATTTCTTAAAAATATTTTTATGTCTATCCTGCATCCAAATAAACTGTGGGTCCTTCAGTACAAGGAGAAACTTGCATTCCATGTATTTTCATCTGGTCATTTGCTCATTTAGCAAATACTTATTGAGTAACTACTACGTTTAAAATAATCTACTCCATGCTGGCTCATAGGAACAACTGGACACATTCTTCTGGTTAAGGATACTTCTTGTTTCAATAAGGTGAGAACTCTACGGAAAACCCATTGGAAACCGAGTTGACCAGTATGCTCTACTGAAGTATTTTCATACTATAACTTGTATCTATAACACTAGAACATTTTTTTTAACATCTTTATTGGGGTATAATTGCTTTACAATGGTGTGTTAGTTTCTGCAAAGTGAATCAGTCATACATAAACATATGTTCCCATATGTCTTCCCTGTTGCGTCTCCCTCCCTCCCACCCTCCCTATCCCACCCCTCCAGGCTGTCACAAAGCACCGAGCCAATATCCCTGTGCCATGCGGCTGCTTCCCACTAGCTATCTACCTTACTACGTTTGTTAGTGTGTATATGCCCATGACTCTCTCTCGCCCTGTCACAGCTCACCCTTCCCCCTCCCCATAACCTCAAGTCCGTTCTCTAGGAGGTCTGCGTCTTTATTCCTGCTTTACCCCTAGGTTCTTCATGACATTTTTTTTTCTTAAATTCCATATATATGTGTTAGCATACGGTATTTGTCTTTTTCTTTCTGACTTACTTCACTCTGTATGACAGACTCTAGGTCTATCCACCTCATTACAAATAGCTCAATTTCGTTTCTTTTTATGGCTGAGTAATATTCCATTGTATATATGTGCCACATCTTCTTTATCCATTCATCCGATGACGGGCACTTAGGTTGTTTCCATCTCCGGGCTATTGTAAATAGAGCTGCAATGAACATTTTGGTACATGACTCTTTTTGAATTTTGGTTTTCTCAGGGTATATGCCCAGTAGTGGGATTGCTGGGTCATATGGTAGTTCTATTTGTAGTTTTTTAAGGAACCTCCATACTGTTCTCCATAGTGGCTGAACCAATTCACATTCCCACCAGCAGTGCAAGAGTGTTCCCTTTTCTCCACACCCTCTCCAGCATTTATTGTTTCTAGATTTTTTGATGATGGCCATTCTGACTGGTGTGAGATGATATCTCATTGTAGTTTTGATTTGCATTTCTCTAATGATTAATGATGTTGAGCATTCTTTCATGTGTTTGTTGGCAGTCTGTATATCTTCTTTGGAGAAATGTCTATTTAGGTGGTCTGCCCATTTTTGGATTGGGTTGTTTGTTTTCTTGTTATTGAGCTGCATGAGCTGCTTGTAAATTTTGGAGATTAATCCTTTGTCGGTTGCTTCATTTGCAAATATTTTCTCCCATTCTGAGGGTTGTCTTTTGGTCCTGTTTATGGTTTCCTTTGCTGTGCAAAAGCTTTGAAGTTTCATTAGGTCCCATTTGTTTATTTTTGTTTTTATTTCCATTACTCTAGGAGGTGGGTCAGAAAGAATCTTGCTGTGATTTATGTCATAGAGTGTTCTGCCTATGTTTTCCTCTAAGAGTTTGATAGTTTCTGGCCTTATATTTAGGTCTTTAATCCATTTTGAGCTTATTTTTGTGTATGGTGTTAGGGAGTGATCTAATCTCATACTTTTACATGTACCTGTCCAGTTTTCCCAGCACCACTTATTGAAGAGGCTGCCCTTTCTCCATTGTACATTACTGCCACCTTTATCAAAGATAAGGTGTCCATATGTGCATGGGTTTATCTCTGGGCTTTCTATCCTGTTCCATTGATCTATCTTTCTGTTTTTGTGCCAGTACCATACCGTCTTGATAACTGTAGCTTTGTAGTATAGTCTGAAGTCAGGGAGCCTGATTCCTCCAGTTCCTTCTTTGGTTCTCAAGATTGCTTTGGCTATTCGGGGTCTTTTGTGTTTCCATACAAATTGTGAAATTTTTTGTTCTAGTTCTGTGAAAAATGCCAGTGGTAGTTTGATAGGGATTGCATTGAATCTATAGATTGCTTTGGGTAGTAGAGTCATTTTCACAATGTTGATTCTTCTAATCCAAGAACATGGTATATCTCTCCATCTATTTGTATCATCTTTAATTTCTTTCATCAGTGTCTTATAATTTTCTGCATACAGGTCTTTTGTCTCCTTAGGTAGGTTTATTCCTAGATATTTTATTCTTTTTGTTGCAATGGTAAATGGGAGTGTTTTCTTGATTTCACTTTCAGATTTTTCATCATTAGTATATAGGAATGCCAGAGATTTCTGTGCATTAATTTTGTATCCTGCCACTTTACCAAATTCATTGATTAGCTCTAGTAGTTTTCTGGTAGCATCTTTAGGGTTCTCTATGTATAGGATCATGTCATCTGCAAACAGTGACAGCTTTACTTCTTCTTTTCCGATTTGGATTCCTTTTATTTCCTTTTCTTCTCTGATTGCTGTGGCTAAAACTTCCAAAACAATGTTGAATAATAGTGGTGAGAGTGGGCAACCTTGTCTTGTTCCTGATCTTAGTGGAAATGCTTTCAGTTTTTCACCATTGAGGATGATGTTTGCTGTGGGCTTGTCATATATGGCCTTTATTATGTTGAGGAAAGTTCCCTCTATGCCTACTTTCTGCAGGGTTTTTATCATAAATGGGTGTTGAATTTTGTCAAAAGCTTTCTCTGCATCTATTGAGATGATCATATGGTTTTTCTCCTTCAATTTGTTAATATGGTTTATCACATTGATAGATTTGCGTATATTGAAGAATCCTTGCATTCCTGGAATAAACCCCACTTGATCATGGTGTATGATCCTTTTAATGTGCTGTTGGATTCTGTTTGCTAGTATTTTGTTGAGGATTTTTGCATCTATGTTCATCAGTGATATTGGCCTGTAGTTTTCTTTCTTTGTGACATCCTTGTCTGGTTTTGGTATCAAGGTGATGGTGGCCTTGTAGAAGGAGTTTGGGAGTGGTCCTCCCTCTGCTATATTTTGGAAGAGTTTGAGAAGGATAGGTGTTAGCTCTTCTCTAAATGTTTGATAGAATTCGCCTGTAAAGCCATCTGGTCCGGGGCTTTTCTTTGTTGGAAGGTTTTTAATCACAGTTTCAATTTCAGTGCTTGTGATTGGTCTGTTCATATTTTCTATTTCTTCCTGATTCAGTCTTGGCAGGTTGTGCATTTCTAAGAATTTGTCCATTTCTTCCAGTTTGTCCATTTTATTGGCATAGAGTTGCTTGTAGTAATCTCTCATGATCTCTTTTATCTCTGCAGTGTCAGTTGTTACCTCTCCTTTTTCATTTCTAATTCTATTGATTTGAGTCTTCTCCCTTTTTTTCTTGATGAGTCTGGCTAGCGGTTTATCTATTTTGTTTATCTTCTCAAAGAACCAGCTTTTAGTTTTATTGATCTGTGCTATTGTTTCCTTCATTTCTTTTTCATTTATTTCTGATCTGATCTTTATGATTTCTTTCCTTCTGCTAGCTTTGGGGTTTTTTTGTTCTTCTTTCTCTAATTGCTTGAGGTGCAAGGTTAGGTTGTTTATTCGAGATGTTTCCTGCTTCTTAAGGTGGGCTTGTATTGCTATAAACTTCCCCCTTAAAACTGCTTTTGCTGCATCCCATAGGTTTTGGGTCGTTGTGTCTCCATTGTCATTTGTTTCTAGGTATTTTTTGATTTCCTCTTTGATTTCTTCAGTGATCACTTCATTATTAAGTAGTGTATTGTTTAGCCTCCATGTGTTTGTATTTTTTACAGATCTTTCCCTGTAATTCATATCTACTCTCACGGCGTTGTGGTCAGAAAAGATACTTGATACAATTTCAATTTTCTTAAATTTACCAAGGCTTGATTTGTGACCCAAGATATGATCTATCCTGGAGAATGTTCCATGAGCACTTGAGAAAAATGTGTATTCTGTTGTTTTTGGATGGAGTGTCCTATAAATATCAATTAAGTCCATCTTGTTTAATGTATCATTTAAAGCTTGTGTTTCCTTATTTATTTTCATTTTGGATGATCTGTCCATTGGTGAAAGTGGGGTGTTTAAGTCCCCTACTATGAATGTGTTACTGTCGATTTCCCCTTTTATGGCTGTTAGTATTTGCCTTATGTATTGAGGTGCTCCTATGTTGGGTGCATAAATATTTACAATTGTTATTTCTTCTTCTTGGATCGATCCCTTGATCATTATGTAGTGTCCTTCTTTGTCTCTTTTAATAGTCCTTATTTTAAAGTCTATTTTGTCTGATATGAGAATTGCTACTCCAGCTTTCTTTTGGTTTCCATTTGCATGGAATATCTTTTTCCATCCTCTTACTTTCAGTCTGTATGTGTCTCTAGGTCTGAAGTGGGTCTCTTGTAGACAGCATATATAAGGGTCTTGTTTTTGTATCCATTCAGCTAATCTGTGTCTTTTGGTGGGAGCATTTAGTCCATTTACATTTAAGGTAATTATCGATATGTATGTTCCTATTCCCATTTTCTAAATTGTTTTGGGTTCGTTATTATAGGTCTTTTCCTTCTCTTGTGTTTCTTGCCTAAAAAAGATCCTTTAGCATTTGTTGTAAAGCTGGTTTGGTGGTGCTGAACTCTCTCAGCTTTTGCTTGTCTGTAAAGGATTTAATTTCTCCATCAAATCTGAATGAGATCCTTGCTGGGTAGAGTAGTCTTGGCTGCATGTTTTTCTCCTTCATCACTTTCAGTATGTCCTGCCACTCCTTTCTGGCTTGCAGAGTTTCTGCTGAGAGATCAGCTGTTAACCTTATGGGGATTCCCTTATGTGTTATTTGTTGTTTTTCCCTTGCTGCTTTTAATATGCTTTCTTTGTATTTAAGTTTTGACAGTTTGATTAATATGTGTCTTGGCGTATTTCTCCTTGTATTTATCTTGTATGGGACTCTCTGTGCTTCCTGGACTTGATTAACTATTTCCTTTCCCATGTTAGGGAAGTTTTCAACTATAATCTCTTCAAATATTTTCTCAGTCCCTTTCTTTTTCTCTTCTTCTTCTGGAACCCCTATAATTCGAATGTTGGTGCATTTAATGTTGTCCCAGAGGTCTCTGAGACTGTCCTCAGTTCTTTTCATTCTTTTTTCTTTATTCTGCTCTGCAGTAGTTATTTCCACTATTTTATCTTCCAGGTCACTTATCCGTTCTTCTGCCTCAGTTATTCTGCTATTGATCCCATCTAGAGTACTTTTAATTTCATTTATTGTGTTGTTCATCGTTGCTTGTTTCATCTTTAGTTCTTCTACGTCCTTGTTAACTGATTCTTGCATTTTGTCCAATCTATTGTCCATTCTATCTCCAAGATTTCGGATCAAACTTACTATCATTATTCTGAATTCTCTTTCAGGTAGACTGCCTATTTCCTCTTCATTTGTTAGGTCTGGTGCATTTTTATCTTGCTCCTTTATCTGCTGTGTGTTTTTCTGTCTTCTCATTTTGCTTATCTTACTGTGTTTGGGGTCTCCTTTTTGCAGGCTGCAGGTTCGTAGTTCCTCCTGTTTTTGATGTCTGTCTCCAGTGGCTAAGGTTGGTTCAGTGGGTTGTGTAGGCTTCCTGGTGGAGGGGACTAGTGCCTGTGTTGTGGTGGATGAGGCTGGATCTTGTCTCTCTAGTGGGCAGGTTCACATCTGGTGGTGTGTTTGGGGGTGTCTGTGGCCTTATTATGATTTTAGGCAGCCTCTCTGCTAATGGGTGAGGTTGTGTTCCTGTTTTGCTAGTTGTTTGGCATAGGTTTTCCAGCACTGTGGCTTGCTGGTCGTTGAGTGAAGCTGGGTGCTGGTGTTAAGATGGAGGTCTCTGGGAGATTTTCGCCGTTTGATATTATGTGGAGCTGGGAGGTCTCTTGTTGACCAGTGTCCTGAAGTTGGCTCTCCTACCTCAGAGGCAGAGCCCTGACTCCTGGCTGGAGCACCAAGAGCCTTTCATCCACACGGCTCAGGATAAAAGGGAGAAAAAGTAGAGGGAATTAGTAGAAGTATGAGGAAAGAAAGAAGGAAAGGAGGGTAGGAAGGAAGGAAGAAAGAAAGAAAGAAGCAAAGAAGGAAAGAAGGCAAGAAGGAAAGAAAGGAGGGAGGGAGGGAGGGAGGAAGGAAGGAAGGAGGGAAAGAAGGAAAAAAGACAGAAAAAAAGAAGATACAGTAAAAATAAAATAAAGTATAATAAAGCTATTGAATTAAAAAATTCCTATTTAGAAAAAAAAAAAGGGACGGAAAGAACCTTAGGACAAATGTTGGCAGCAAAGCTATACAGACAAAATCTTACACAGAAGCATACACATACACCCTCACTAAAAGAGGTAAATGGGGAAAAATCCTAAATCTTGCTGTCAGAGACCACCTCCTCAATTTGGGATGATTCGTTGTCTAAAGGAGGGAAGGAAGGACGGAAAGAAAGAAAGAAAGAAAGAACGAAGGTAAAGTATAATATTGTTATTAAAATTAATTATTAAGAAAAAAAATTAAAAAAAAACATGGACGGATAGAACCCTAGGACAAATGGTGGAAGCAAGACTATACAGACAAGATCTCACACAGAAGCATACACATACACACTCACAAAAAGAGGAAAGGGGAAAAAATCATAGATCTTGCTCCTAAAGTCCACTTCCTTAATTTGGGATGATTGGTTGTCTATTCAGGTATTCCACAGATGCAGGGTATATCAAGTTGATTGTGGAGCTTTAATCCGCAGCTTCTGAGGCTGCTGGGAGAGATTTCCCTTTCTCTTCTTTGTTCTCACAGCTCCCAGGGCTAAGCTTTGGATTTGGCCCTGCCACTGCGTGTAGATTGCTGGAGGGCGTCTGTTTTTTGCTCAGACAGGATGGGGTTAAAAGAGCCGCTGATTGGGGGCTCTGGCGCACTCAGGCCGGCGGGGACGGAGGGGCACAGAGTGCGGGGCGGGCCTGCGGTGGCAAAGGCCGGCGTGACTTTGCACCAGCCTGAGGCGCGCTGTGCGCTGTCCCGGGGAAGTTGTCCCTGGATCCCGGGAACCTGGCAGTGGCGGGCTGCACAGGCTCCGCGGAAGAGGGGTGTGGAGAGTGACCTGTGCTCGCACACAGGCCCCTCGGTGGCGGCAGCAGCAGCCTTAACGTCTCCCGCCCGCCTCTGGGGTCCGCGCTTTCAGCCGCGGCTCGCGCCCGTCTCTGGATTCCGCGCTTTCAGCTGCGGCTCGCGCCCGTCTCTGGATTCCGCGCTTTCAGCGGCGGCTTGCGCCCGTCTCTGGATTCCGCGCTTTCAGCCGCGGCTCGCGCCCGTCTCTGGGGTTCGCGCTTTTAGCCGCGGCTCGCGCCCGTCTCTGGAGTTCCTTTAAGCAGCGTTCTTAAACCCCTCTCCTCACGCCCCAGGAAACAAAGAGGGAAGGAAAAGTCTCCTGCCTCTTCGGCAGGTGCGGGCTTTTCCCTGGACTCCCTCCCGGCTAGCTGTGGTGCACTAACCCCTTCAGGCTATGTTCAAGCCGCCAACCCCAGTCCTCTCCCTGCGCTCCGGCCTCAGCTCGCAGCCCCGCCCGCCCCGGCGGGTGAGCAGACAAGCCTCTCGGGCTGGTGAGTGCCGGTCGGCACCGATCCTCTGTGCGGGAATCTCCCCGCTTTGCCCTCCGCACCCGTTGCTGTGCAGTCCTCCGCAGCTTCGAAGCTCCCCCCTCCGCCTCCCGCAGTCTCCGCCCGCGAAGGGGCTTCCTAGTGTGTGGAAACTTTTCCTCCTTCACAGCTCCCTCCCACTGGTGCAGGTGCCGTCCCTATTCTTTTGTCTCTGTTTTTTCTTTTGCCCTACCCATGTACGTGGGGAGTTTCTTGCCTTTTGGGAGGTCTGAGGTCTTCTGCCAGCCTTCAGTAGGTGTTCTGTAGGAGTTGTTCCACGTGTATATGTATTTCTGGTGTATCTGTGGGGAGGAAGGTGATCTCCGCGTCTTACTCTTCCGCCATCTTCCGCCTTCACCAACACTAGAACATTTAAATTGTGTAATTTCTAGTTACGATATCTTAGTCCTGATGGCTACCATTTTGCATTTTTTCTGTTGAGAGGAAATCATTACTCTATGCCCTGGAAATGGAAAACTCTGAATCATCTGCCATGGCTTCTGCTATGATGCCTTCAGTGATTTGATTAGTTTTTAGATGTGTATTAAAATAACATTTTTGTCTTATAAGTAAGATAAACTTAATGACCATTTTTAACATGACAAGATATTATAATAAAGGATTAAATGGAGATTATTGCTCCACAGTGAAACCCAGCCTAGCTTTAATGTATTCTTTATCAAATGGTATTTTATACTATAGCAAGAAGAAATTGCCAACTAAACTGTTTAATTACTACCTCACTGAGAAAGCCAAAAATGGCCTATTACCTGATTTCTTTTCATGTCATTTTGATATTACCTGGGCATGTAAACCTTACTTGAATAGTCTTATAATACAGTGTATAACTAACCCAAATCTGGAATCAGGTAAACTTGGGTATAAAACATGCTTTTGCCTTTCAGGAACGGTATCACGGTGGGGAAATAATTTTGTTTCATGTAAAACTCAGTTTTACTATTTGGGAAATGGAATAACAAAAAGGTATTGTCATGAATTTATGCATGGAATACTTAGAAAAGGGTGCAAAGCAACCACTCAAGAAATGGTAACTGATGGTAATTTAATGGGTTTCAAATAAATCAAATTTTTGCTAAATTTATTGGAATGGATGAAAGTCTTAAAAACTTATAGATAAATCAGTAAATTATTAACTGATCAGGAAACAACTGAAACTTTTGGTGATTCTCAATCTATCATTATTAGCAGAGCCTCAGCACATTGTTTTATTGAAGTGACTATGAAGTCATTTTGTAACTGTAATAGACGTTTAGTCATCACATCATCCTAACACCACTATGAGGTAGGTAATAAGGTGTCCATGTTACAAGTGAGGAAATTGAAGATTAGAATGAAAGTGATTTTTCAGGGTAAATCAACTGTGAAAGGGACAGGGCTGGAAACATTAACTTCCACATATGCTTTCCAGTAGCCTGTCATTCTAATTAGTATTACACAAACATAGCAAACATAGCAATTTGTTAGTTTTGTCAAAAGAGTCAAATCATCACTGCTGATCTAATCATTATTAAATGTCTAGTACTTGTTAAATACTATGTAACAGTCTTTAATTTATATTTTAATAACATAATTCTTCAGTCATAAGCTATACTTATTGGGCACCAACTCTGTTGCTATCCTAGCCACCAGAGATACTCTGAAGAAGATGCATTCATCACCATAAACAGCTTACAATGTCATAAGGGAAAAACACAAATAATCACACTATTAGAGAACAACACAATGTGTCACCACAATGAATTTTATGCCATTATCCTCTTTGTATAGATGAAGATACAGAGGCATAATGAGAAACATAAACAACTGTAAGACATTGATTAATATGAAGAACAGCCTGGATTCAAACTCAAATTATTCTATCACTTTTCCTTTAAACATTGTTAATATACCATGTCTATAGTCATTGCCAACAATGGATTTCTGATGCTTAGAGACACAATTCTGCATAGCTGCATCTTGATTGGTGTCATTCTAGACATGTCTGGCTCTGACCTAAGGGACTGTTTTATGACATGGAATGATGGCAGACACTGTTGTTTGTATACTAGTCACCTTTTCCCCTCTTCTTATTTATTAAAAAAAAAAATGTTCAGGTATCTCATACTCATGCCTTTCTGGATTCTCCCTAGCTCCAGGAAGTAAATCATTGTTGATCCAAAGAACCAGGGTAAACCCATTCTTCTCGACAGTGCAGAGTTAGACCTGTTCTGCAGTTTTAGCAAATAGGCTGAGAAGAGACATCTGCTGGGAACCATCTAGAAAGAGTCCACTAAAGAGACACACAGAAGGAAAGACTCCATTTTATGACTCTCTACATTTTGTAGCCATCTTGTGTCCATAAAAGGCAAACCAATCCACTGAAGATGATAGATCATAAAGAGAGAAAAAAGTTGGGTCATTGATGATATCAATATGCCACTGAATTACTCAGCTCTCAAACCACTTTACCTACAGACTTCTAATAATGTGAAATAATAAATTTTACTTCTTGCTTAAGAAACTTTGTGTTGAATTTTCTGATTTTTGCCAGAAAGAAGTATAGAAGATATTTTTATGGGATTCCTCACACAGGATCTTAAAGAAAACAAAAAAGTTTTCTTTTTCCTTGCCATGTTCCCCTTCCTCCTAATATATTTTAATGACATGTACATCTTACAGTCATATTGAAAGGTGTTAGATGAAGTTTAAATTCTCTTTTGGGGCTCAAATTTGGATAGAAAACCTTAATTTGTGACAAAGGCTATAATAACTGGGCACATATGAGACACTCAAAGACACTATGGATTGTTTGTCTTCAAAGACATCTTAATCCTATGTCTGACTGTCCAAAAGTACAAAGCAGGAGTAGTGCAATAAAGCTAAAAATTTCAATATATAAATTTGGATGTCAAATCAAAAAAAAGCTGATTCCTTTTTACTCAATTTTATTGTAAGCATAGAAGGCAATTGCAGCTAGGAAGAAATAAAAACATGCAAAACAAATAATAGAATATTTTGCCATGCACGTGAGCTAAACTGGATTGTTTGGATATTCAGTCAAAGTATATCGATACTGTAGGAGAGGTTTTTAAAAAATAAATACTTGTATGGAATCATTTTTTGTGTGTGACTGTATTATAGGTATTTAATATACAAAAAGAAGGATGCCACATAATCTTTGCCCACAGAGTGGCCACCACGTGGAGAGGGCAACTGGGAGACAAGTAACTGAACAGTTACAGTGTATAGGCATAACTGCAAACTAGAGATGTACCAGGCAGTTCATCCAGGGATGCCTAACTGTGTGAGAATTGATGGTAGTGGATTATGAGTGGGCTAGAGAAAAGAAGTTCTACAGATAAGGAAGCAGTTGTTCTAAATCTTAAAGAATGCACTCAAGGAACTGCAAATAGCTATGGTAGCCAGATTGTATCCTCCATGTGGAAGTGTGGAAGGAAGTTAAGCTGGAGAGGAGTAGGAGCCAGGCTGTAAACAGGGGGATAATAATGAGGGACTACATTGGAGTAGTGGGGAATGGGCAGTGGAATTAACTAACTGGTAGGGTGACTATTTAACTCATTAATTGTGTCAACTAAAGTGGAATAATTTTTACAGTGAAAGGGAGCACAATCAATAATTATTATGAATAAAAGGTATATATGGGAACTCTTTTGGGTAAACAAGGGTGCATAGCCACAATAGTCCAATTGAAATATAGTCAAGATTTCTTTATTTGACAAAATTAACAGTAAGTACATAGTGGCTGATCTTCTGGGGGTGGTGAGTGAGAATAAAGAGCATAAAATCATCTTCAGGCTTCTGGTGTAGGCAAGACTAATGGCAATTACTTTCACTGTGATAAAAAGTACAGAAGAAGGAACAGGCTTTCAGGAAGAGAAAATGAGTTATACTTTAGACATGTTGAGTTTGAGATGTTTGTAGGAAATCTAAGTAGCCCTGTCTATAGAAATTTGAAATGTGAATTACAAAATCAACAGGGAGATGTTCAGTACTAAGATAAGAATTCAGGAATCATTAAAATAAGATGGAAGTTGAAGCTGTAGGGAGGGTTAATTTTGCCTTCTTTCCCCACTAGATACAGCAAGAGAAGATAACCAAAGAAAGAATTCTCATGAATAACAACAAAAAAAATGTGTCATATAAAAGAAGAGAATCCCATACAGAGATGTCATATGGGAAACTGAAAAACATATCAGAGATATGAAGAAACCAAATAAGGAAAGGTGCAATGGAAAAAAAGATGAGAGTTATTTCAGGATGGTTGCTAGACAGACATCTTTAGTTTTGTCTAGATGTCTATTCCCTTCATCTGGTAACAGAGGTTCCTTACATGTGAGAACCCCATCCTTGTGCTCCCTGACTCACACATGCAGGCATACACACATTCACATTCAGCACCAGGGTTGATTATTTGATGTCAGTTATTATAGCCCACTCCTCCCAGGTAATGATGACCAATTCAAGGGTAGTCTTGTGACTTAAATCTATTTCTCCCAGGTATTTTAATCTTGACTGAACTGGCACATGGAAACATGGTAGTGAGAGGCGAATCATTCCAATACCAGAGCTCAAAAAACTGTCCATGAGCTCCTGACTGAGATCTATGGCTTATATCTGATTCCTGTACTTCTTAAGACCTGGTTATTCTGTTTTTCCTTAGATTCTGTGAGTTTACTGGTAACTTTAAAATAAATGCTCTTTTTTTCCCTTGATTTGGCTTTCCCAAATTGGTTTCTGTTGCTTACAATCAAAGAACTCCAAATGACACTAAAATCAGTAACTGGAAGAGAAGTATTACATGTAATGGATTCTAACAAGTTATTGGTTGAGTGGAAGTGGGGTAGAGGACAATTAAGTTTCCTCTCCTAGACAGAGACATCTGCAAACTTCTTAAAATAGCCACAAAGCATCTGATTAGCTTATTAGCTGTTGTGTTTTGTAAATTAGAATGTGTGAAAATGAAAATGGAGCTTTAATATAGTTGGTATGAAAAAAGTCAGGGTGTTGGAATGTATAGGTTTCTTTATGTAGTCTTCAATATGGTTCTACACAAAGGGAAATACGTTAGTCTGAACTGGTTTATGTGGAAGCAGAGAAGTAAGGCCATGTAGTTTTCCCAAGGGAGGTCATTTATGACTTTGGCTAGCAGTTTAAGGTGGTTGAATGTTTGTTAACCATTTTCCTTGTAGAATGGAAAATCCAGATTCTGTTCCCTCACTAAAATTGATGTGAACCTACAAGGGAGCAAGGAGATTTGGTGGTAGATAAATCTGGGAACAAAAATACCTAGAGAAGGTAATGGAGAAAAACTGACCACCTAGTTTTCTACCACAGACCTCCTTCTGCTTGATAAATACAAATTATTATCACTAATGTAAAAGAAAGAAATCCACTGGTGTTTGGCCTAGTGGCAAGGGGGGATATTAGATTAAGAGTGCTTTACAATTGCTGCTTATTGCTTAGTATTTTTATCCAGAGGCAGATACAGGATAGCACTTAGGTTCATAAATGTTGACTTATCAAAAACTCTTGAGTTTGGTTACTAAATCAGGAGTCACAAAAATACAAATAACTCACAGTTGTGTAAAATCATAAGGAAGTTTATACAGCCAAGGAATCCCCAAACCTGCCAAATAGAGGCTTGTGTTTGCTCAACGTCCACACAATTTCCTGGTTTCTGAATCCAACCACCAGAAATTGATCTGCTAAAGCAGAAAAGTCTCCAAAGGGAACATACTCGCCATTTCCCATCTTTTATGTGGCAATAGAGGGCAAAAGATAAGGAGAAGCCTTCCTTGTAGCCAAATACAGCCATGTGAGTTGACAAAGGGGCTCATTCCTCTGCTAGGGCAGAGAGACTTTGCTGTCTTTGACCTTCAGAATATCCTATATGTCCTCACACAATTCCTCAAACACATCAGTCTCTTTTCCATCTATATCTTTGTATACCCCATTCCCTCTGTAAATCTTTTTTTCTCTTTATTTCCCAAGACAATCCTATGCTTTCTTTAAATCCCAGAATATGAATGATCTTCCCAAAGCTCAAACCTCCCTAATCCCAACTCCTGCCTGGATCTGATGATGCTGATACTGACCAGGTTTCTTGGCCTTCTCCAGTCAATAGAAATTGATAAGAGACCAGACAAGAAATTCAGGCAAGGCTTTACTGAGGCCCCTGCTGTAGCATGGGGGAAGCAAGAACAAGTAACAGGTTCCCTTGCTCACTTGTTACCCGAGGGTGGGGAGAGCTGGTTCCTTATATGGGGTGAGTGTAAGTGTGGCTTAGGTGGTTTGCCCACACCTTTGGTGGTGTTGAGTGCAGGGGGCATGTGCAGTACCCTGCTTTTACTTCCAGCTCTTCAGAAGTGGTAGTTGGATTTTATTTATTTATTTTTGGTCTTTTTGGATCTTCTTGTCCATAATTTGCCCCAGCTGTGCATGCACGCAGTTATTTTTAATCCCTTATAGTTTCTTTGTATTTTGTTGCCTGAGGAGAAGTGCAAGCATTGCAGCACTGCAGCAAAGGGTCGCAGGTCCAGCCTGTCTCAATGCTCCAACTCTGTGCTCCTGCTGCAGCTAGTGCATTTCTGTACTTCCATAACTTTTTTGTTGTTTTCTTTTGGCTATACAGTCCTTCTTTCCATCTTGAAACTATGAATAACTTTAGGTCAGCGTAAGTTGCATTTCCCTTTGTTTTTCCAAGGCTTGGTCCAATTTCTGCCTTCAAAAATTACAAATTACAGATATTATTAAGCACTCAACAAATGCTTTTTGAATGAATGAAAACACCAATCAGTATAGCCTATTTATTCAAGAAGATTTGCTGTGAAAGAAATGAGTGTACATTTAGTAATGAATAATTAATGTGAGATTAATTAAGCTCTCACCACATCCTAGGTACTCTTTCATGAGCTTTTTATTTTATTAACTCAGTGAGTCCTCAAAAAGATACTTTCTTAAAGTAGCTACAATTATTCTCCACAGTTTACTGACGAGGAAAGTGAAGGACAAAGTTAAATAACTTACCTTAAGTTATACAATTAACAGATGTCAGAGCAAAATTTATTTCTCGGTAGTCTGACTTCTTACCCACCTTTATTAACCAGTACTTTACACTGCCTTTCTTGACCATGAGGAAACCAGGTGCAAAGTCCATTTATTTTTAAATGTTTAAAACCAGCAGGTTGTTTGTGTTTTATCCAGCTAGGTTTTTGGTACTATCTAGAAAGCTTATTTGTACCTTAGGCAGCTTAAAATTTAAACTGTCAATTATATTCTACAAGACCAGAAGTGTTTTTTGTATTCTGTCTGACATATAAGAATATGCCAAAACAAATCAGATCATAAGTCAGGCAAATATTACCATAAACACTTGTGTAAAGTTAGCGATTTTTGAATATGTCATAGAAATATTTCCAACAACAATTACAGACATTTTTTTTTTGTGATTGTAGCACTAGAGTTTCTTCAGAATTAAGTAAACTTGGCTGTGTTAACTAGTTATTGGTTCTTTCGACTAAACTTTGATTAATTAATAATGATAAAAAGAAAAACACTAAAGGTTCATATACTTTTAAAGTAAAACAAACTAATTGGCAAAAAAATTAGTTTGAACTTATTGGTTGGGTTAAGCTGACTGATTAATTACTGTCATTTACTTTCTGACTTTATAATCCTGCAAAATTTTCTCTAGTCTCAACATCATTTCAAACTAATCTATTTTATTGAATTATAAAATAAATGTAAATTTTCACTGTCAAAAACTATGATAAAAATAAGAGCTGACATTTTGAGATTTTTCTTCCAATCTTTAATTTTTTAAATTTAGAGTTATAGATACATTGATAGATAAATGTATTTAGATAGACACAGACATACATACAGTGAAAGTATCTATTTTTAGACATCTTTTTTTTTTAGACATCTTAAATTTTCACTTAAAATAAAAATTTTCCATATCATTAAATACTGTTAAAGTTTATCAACTAGAATATTCTATGAGTACATCTTAATTAATACTATTCCTCTATTGCTGTACATTCAGGTCATATTCAGGATTTATTTTTATGGCCAGATAAATGCTAATATTTCTATGCATCTATCTTTGTTAATGGTTCAGATTATTACTTGGGGATTATCTTTTTAAAATTGGAATTACTGGGTCGAAGGGTATACAGGTTTTTAAGATATATATATATATCTCTTATATATATATAAGATATATATATATCTTATATATATTATATTTATATATATATAATATATATAATTATTTTTTATATTTTTTATATATATGTAATATATATATAAATATATATTTATATATATAATATATAAATATATATTTATTAATATAAATATATATAAATATATATTTATATATTATATATTATATATATAATATATATAAAATATATAATATTATATATAATATAATATAAATATATATAATATAATATAATTATATATATATAAGATATATATATATAATTTAATAAATAAATAAATTTAGTTAGTTAGTTATGGCTGCATTGGGTCTTTGTTGCTGCCCACAGGCTTTCTCTAGTTGCGGCGAGCAGGGGCTACTCTTCGTTGCGGTGTGCGGGCTTCTCATTGCAGTGGCTTCTCTTGTGGTGGAGCATGGGCTTCAACAGTTGTGGCTTGCTGGCTCTAGAGTGCAGGCTCAGTAGTTGTGGTGCATGGGCTTATTTGCTCCACAGCATGTGGGATCTTCCCTGACCAGGTATTGAACTGATGTCCCCTGAATTGAAAGGCAGATTCTTAACCACTGCACCACCAGGGAAGTCCCAAGCCTTATTTATATATATTTAAATTTTTTTAAAATTACTTTTCAGGAAGAGTGTACAAAATTGCAGAATCACCAGAAGGGTATGAGAATGTCCATTACACACTCTTGCCTACAGTGAGAAATATGATAAAAAATTACTTGCTGGAGATCTTAGGGAAGATGGCGGAAGAGTAAGACGTGGAGATCACCTTCCTCCCCACAGATACACCAGAAATACATCTACACGTGGAACAACTCCTACAGAACACCTACTGAACGCTGGCAGAAGACCTCAGACCTCCCAAAAGGCAAGAAAGTCCCCACGTACCTGGGTAGGGCAAAAGAAAAAAGAATAAACAGAGACAAAAGGATAGGGACGGGACCTGCACCAGTGGGAGGGAGCTGTGAAGGAGGAAATGTTTCCACACACCAGCAAGCCCCTTAGTGGGCGGAGACTGCAGGTGGCGGAGGGGGAAGCTTCGGAGCCACGGAGGAGAGCGCAGCCACAGGGGTGCAGGGGGCAAAGCGGACAGATTCCCGCACAGAGGATCGGTGCTGACCCGCACTCACCAGCCCGAGAAGCTTGTCTGCTCACCCGCCGGGGCGGGCGGGGCTGGGAGCTGAGGCTCGGGCTTCCGTTGGAGCGCAGGGAGAGGACTGTGGTTGGCGGCATAAACACAGCCTGCAGGGGGTTAGTGCACCACAGCTAGCCGGGAGGGAGTCCCGGGAAAAGTCTGGACCTGCCAAAGAGGCAAGAGACTTTTTCTTCCCTCTTTGTTTCCTGGTGTGCGAGGAGAGGGGATTAAGAGCGCTGCTTAAAGGAGCTACAGAGACTGGCGCGAGCCGCAGCTAAAAGCGCGGACCCCAGAGACAGGCATGAGATGCTAAGGCTGCTGCTGCCGCCACCAAGAAGCCTGTGTGAAAGCACAGGCCACTATCCACACCCCCCTTCTGGGGAGCCTGTGCAGCCCGCCACTGCCAGGTTCCCGGGATCCAGGGACAACTTCCCTGGGAGAACGCACGGCATGCCTCAGGCTGGTGCAATGTCACACAGGCCTCTGCCACCGCAGGCTCGCCCCGCACTCCATACCCCACCCGCCCCATGGCCTGAGTGAGCCACAGTCCCCAAAGCAGCTGCTCCTTTAACCCCGTCCTGTCTGAGCGAAGAACAGACGTCCTCCGGCTACCTACACTCAGAGGCGGGGCCAAATCCAAAGCTGAGTCCCGGGAGCTGTGAGAACAAAGAAGAGTAGGGAAATGTCTCCCAGCAGCCTCAGAAGCAGCAGATTCAGAAGCACGATCAACTTGATGTACCCCTGCATCTGTGGAATACATGAATAGACAATGAATCATCCCAAATTAAGGAGGTGGACTTTGAGAGCAAGATTTATGATTTTATTTCGCCTTTTCCTCTTTTGTGAGTGAGTATGTGTATGCTTCTGTGTGAGATTTTGTCTGTACAGCTTTGCTTCCACCATTTGTCCTAGGGTTCTATCTGTCCATTGTTTTTGGTTTCTCTTTTTTTAAAAAAAAAATTCTTTTTCTTAATAATTATTTTTTATTTTAATAACTTTATTTTATCTTACTTTATTTTATTTTAGTTTATCTTCTTTCTTTCTTTCTTTTCTTCCTTCCCTCCCTCCCTCCCTCCCTCCATCCTTCCTTTCTTTCTTTCTTACTCCTTTTTCTCCCTTTTATTCTGAGCCGTGTGGATGAAAGGATCTCGGTGCTGCAGCCAGGAGTCAGTGCTGTGCCTCTGAGGTGGGAGAGCCAACCTCAGGGCACTGGTCCACAAGAGACCTCCCAGCTCCACATAATATCAAACAGTGAAAATCTCCCAGAGATCTCCATCTCAGCAACAGCACACAGCTTCACTCAATGACCATCAAGCTACAGTGCTGGACACCCTATGCCAAACAACTAGCAAGAGAGGAACACAACCCCATCCATTAGCAGAGAGGCTGCCTAAAATTATAGTAAGTCCACAGGCACCCCAAAACACACCACCAGACGTGGACCTGCCCAACAGAGAGACAAGATCCAGCCTCATCCACGAGAACACAGGCACTAGTCTCCTCTACCAAGAAGCCTACACAACCCACTGAGCCAACTTTAGCCACTGGGAACAGACACAAAAAACAACGGGAACTATGAACCTGCAGCCTGCAAAAAGGAGACACCAAACACAGTAAGATAAGCAAAATGAGAAGTCAGAAAAACACACAGCAGATGAAGGAGCAAGATAAAAACCCACCAGACCTAACAAATGAAGAGGAAATAGGCCGTCTACCTGGAAAAGAATTCAGAATAATGATAGTAAAGTTGATCCAAAATCTTGGAAATAGAATAGACAAAATGCAAGAAACATTTAACAAGGACCTAGAAGAACTAAAGATGAAACAAGCAATGATGAACAACATAATAAATTAAATTAAAAATACTATAGATAGGATCAATAGCAAAATAACTGACGCAGAAGAACAGATAAGTGACCTGGAAGATAAAATAGTGGAAATAACTACTGCAGACCACAATAAAGAAAAAAGAATGAAAAGAACTGAGGACAATCTCAGAGACCTCTGAGACAACATTAAATGCACCAACATTCGAATTATAGGGGTTCCAGAAGAAGAAGAGAAAAAGAAAGGGACTGAGAAAGTATTTGAAGAGATTATAGTTGAAAACTTCCCTAATATGGGAAAGGAAATAGTTAATCAAGTCCAGAGAGCACAGAGAGTCCCATACAGGATAAATCCAAGGAGAAATACACCAAGACACATATTAATCAAACTGTCAAAAATTAAATACAAAGAAAACATATTAAATGCAGCAAGGGAAAAACAACAAATAGCACACAAGGGAATCCCCATAAGGTTAACAGCTGATCTTTCAGCAGAAACTTTGCAAGCCAGAAGGGACTGGCAAGACATATTTAAAGTGATGAAGGAGAAAAACCTACAACCAAGATTACTTTACCCAGCAAGGATCTCATTCAGATTTGATGGAGAAATTAAAATCCTTACAGACAAGCAAAAGCTGAGAGAGTTCAGCACCACCAAACCAGCTTTACAACAAATGCTAAAGGAACTTCACTAGGCAAGAAACACAAGAGAAGGAAAATACCTACAATAACAAACCCAAAACAATTAAGAAAATGGGAATAGGGACATACATATCGATAATTACCTTAAATGTAAATTGACTAAATGCTCCCTCCAAAAGACACAGATGGGCTGAATGGATACAAAATCAAGACCCATATATATGCTGTCAACAAGAGACCCTCTTTAGACCTAGAGACACATACAGACTGAAAGTAAGGGGATGAAAAAAGATATTCCATGCAAACAGAAACCAAAAGAAAGCTGGAGTAGCAATTCTCATATCAGACAAAAGAGACTTTAAAATAAAGACTATTAAAAGAGACAAAGAAGGACACTACATAATGATCAAGGGATCGATCCAAGAAAAACATATAACAATTGTAAATATTTATACACCCAAAATATGAGCACCTCAATACATAAGGCAAATGCTAACAGCCATAAAAGGGGAAATCGACAGTAACACATTCATAGTAGGGGATTTTAACACCCCACTTTCACCAATGCACAGATCATCCAGAATGAAAATAAATAAGGAAATACAAGCTTTAAATGATACATTAAACAAGATGGACTTAATTGATATTTATAGGACATTCCATCCAAAAACAACAGAATATACATTTTACTCAAGTGCTCATGGAACATTCTCCAGGATAGATCATATCTTGGGTCACAAATCTAGCCTTGGTACATTTAAGAAAATTGGAATTGTATCAAGTATCTTTTCTGACCACAATGCTATGAGACTAGCTATCAATTACAGGGAAAGATCTGTAAAAAATACAAACACATGGAGGCTAAACAATACACTACTTAATAACGAAGTGATCACTGAGGAATACAAAGAGGAAATAAAAAAAAAATACCTAGAAACAAATGACAATAGAGACACGATGACCTAAAACCTATGGGATGCAGCAAAACCAGTTCTAAGAGGAAAGTTTATAGCAATAAAATCCTACCTTAAGAAACAGGAAACATCTCGAATAAACAACCTAACTTTGCACCTAAAGCAATTAGAGAAAGAAGAACAAAAAAACCCCAAAGTTAGCAGAAGGAAAGAAATCATAAAAATCAGATCAGAAATAAATGAAAAAGAAATGAAGGAAACGATACCAAGATCAATGAAACTAAAAGCTTGTTCTTTGGGAAGATAAACAAAATTGATAAACCATTAGCCAGATTCATCAAGAAAAAAAGGAAAACACTCAAATCAATAGAATTAGAAATGAAAAGGGAGAAGCAACAACTGACAAGGCAGAAATACAAAAGATCATGAGAGATTACTACAAGCAACTCTATGCCAATAAAATGGACAAACTGGAAGAAATGGACAAATTCTTAGAAATGCACAACCTGCCAAGACTGAATCAGGAAGAAATAGAAAATATGAACAGATCAATCACAAGCACTGAAATTGAAACTGTGATTAAAAATCTTCCAAAAAACAAAAGACCAGGACCAGATGGCTTCACAGGCGAATTCTATCAAACATTTAGAGAAGAGCTAACACCTAGCCTTCTCAAACTCTTCCAAAATATAGCAGAGGGAGGAACACTCCCAAACTCATTCTACAAGGCCACCATGACCTTAATACCAAAACCAGACAAGGATGTCACAAAGAAAGAAAACTACAGGTCAATATCACTGATGAACATAGATGCAAAAATCCTCAACAAAATACTAGCAAACAGAATCCAACAGCACATTAAAAGGATCATACACCATGATCAAGTGGGGTTTATTCAAGGAATGTAAGTATTCTTCAGTATACGCAAATCAATCAACGTGATACACCATATTAACAAATTGAAGGAGAGAAACCACATGATCATCTCAATAGATGCAGAGAAAGATTTCGACAAAATTCAACACCAATTTATGATAAAAACCCTGCAGAAAGTAGGCATAGAGGGAACTTTCCTCAACATAATAAAGGCCAAATATGGCAAACCCACAGCCAACAACGTCCTCAATGGTGAAAAACTGAAAGCATTTCCACTAAGATCAGGAACAAGACAAGTTTGCCCACTCTCACCACTCTTATTCAACATAGTTTTGGAAGTTTTAGCCAGAGCAATCAGAGAAGAAAAGGAAATGAAAGAATCCAAATTGGAAAAGAAGAAGTAAAGCTGTCACTGTTTGCAAATGACATGATACTATACATAGAGAATCCTAAAGATGCTACCAGAAAACTACTAGAGCTAATCAATGAATTTGGTAAAATAGCAGGATAGAAAATAAATGCACATAAGTCTCTGGCATTTCTATACACTAATGATGAAAAATCTGAAAGTGAAATCAAGAAAACACTCCCATTTACCATTGCAACAAAAAGAATAAAATATCTAGGAATAAGCCTACCTAAGGACACAAAAGACCTGTATGCAGAAAATTAGAAGACACTGATGAAAGAAATTAAAGATGATACAAATAGATGGAGAGATATACCATGTTCTTGGATTGGAAGAATCAACATTGTGAAAATGACTCTACTACCCAAAGCAAGCAATTTACAGATTCAATGCAATCCTTATCAAACTACCACTGGCATTTTTCACAGAACTAGAAAAAAAAGTTTCACAATTTGTATGGAAACGCAAAAGACCCTGAATAGCCAAAGCAATCTTGAGAACGAAAAACAGAGCTGGAGGAATCAGCCTCCCTGACTTCAGACTTTACTACAAAGCTACAGTAATCAAGACAGTATGGTACTGGCACAAAAACAGAAATATTGATCAACGGAACAGGATAGAAAGCCCAGAGATAAACCCACGCACATATGGTCACCTTATCTTTGATAAAGGAGGCAGGAATGTACAGTGGAGAAAGGACAGCCTCTTCAATAAGTGGTGCTGGGAAAACAGGACAGCTACATGTAAAAGTATGAAATTAGATCACTCCCTAACACCATACACAAAAATAAGCTCAAAATGGATTAAAGACCTAAATGTAAGACCAGAAACTATCAAACTCTTAGAGGAAAACATAGGCAGAACACTCTATGACATAAATCACAGCAAGATCCTTTTTGACCCACCTCCTAGAGAAATGGAAATAAAAACAAAAATAAACAAATGGGACCTAATGAAACTTCAAAGCTTTTGCACAGCAAAGGGAACCATAAACAAGACCAAAAGACAACTCTCAGAATGGAAGAAAATATTTGCAAATGAAACAACTGACAAAGGATTAATCTCCAAAATTTATAAGCAGCTCATGCAGCTCAATAAGAAAAAAACAAACAAACCAATCCAAAAATGGGCAGAAGACCTAAACAGACATTTCTCCAAAGAAGATATACACACTGCCAACAAACACATGAAAGAATGCTCAACATCATTAATCTTTAGAGCAATGCAAATCAAAACTACAATGAAATATCATCTCACACCAGTCAGAATGGCCATCATCAAAAAATCTAGAAACAATAAATGCTGGAGAGGGTGTGGAGAAAAGGGAACACTCTTGCACTGCTGGTGAGAATGTGAATTGGTTCAGCCACTATGGAGAACAGTATGGAAGTTCCTTAAAAAACTACAAATAGAACTACCATATGACCCAGCAATCCCACTACTGAGCATATATCCTGAGAAAACCATAATTCAAAAAGAGTCATGTACAAAAATGTTCATTGCAGCTCTATTTACAATAGCCATGAGGTGGAAACAACCTAAGTGCCTATCATCGGATGAATGGATAAAGATGTGGCACATATATACAATGGAATATTACTCAGCCATAAAAAGAAACGAAATTGAGCTATTTGTAATGAGGTGGATAAAACTAGAGTCTGCCATGCAGAGTGAAGTAAGTCAGAAATAGAAAGACAAATACCATATGCTAACACATATATATATGGAATTTAAGAAAAAAAAATGTCATGCAGAACCTAGGGGTAAGACAGGAATAAAGACACAGACCTACTAGAGAGTGGACTTGATGATATGGGGGGGGAAGGGTAAGGTGTGACAAAGCGAGAGAGTGGCATGGACATATATACACTACCAAACGTAAAATAGATAGCTAGTGGGAAGCAGCCGCATAGCACATGGAGATCAGCTCGGTCTCCTCCAGTCTCCTCCTGAAGTCCCTCCAGTTGTTTTTTAAATTGAGTTGTAATTAACATAAAATATTATATTAGTGTCATGTCTACAACATAGTGATTCAATAATTTTATACTTTATGAATTGATAATCCCAATAAGTCCATTTGCCATCTATCACCATACAAAGTTGTCACAATATTATTGGCTGTTTAGAATATAAGTATTTACTCAAAATACTGATTTAAAATGAAAGAAATTGAGCAACTGTGCTCTTTAGTGATTTTGTATTTCAAATATTCTGCTGAGTACAGAGTTAAAAATAAGGTCTGGGGGCTTCCCTGGTGACGCAGTGGTTGAGAGTCCACCTGCCGATGCAGGGGACACGGGTTCGTGCCCCAGTCCGGGAAGATCCCACATGCTGCGGAGCAGCTGGGCCCATGGGCCATGCGCGTCCGGAGCCTGTGCTCCACAATGAGAGAGGCCATAACAGTGAGAGGCCCACGTACCGCAAAAAAAATATAATAATAAAATAAGGTCTGGACTTTAGTTTTCTGCTCTAATCATTGTCTTTATTCAAAGAAAATTCTAAGCAATTAAAATGCTATCACTTGCAAGATCAAATAGAAGCAAATCCTGTGGCTCTGATTTATTTGTTGTTTATTTTAAGGTGTGATTCTGCTCTGAGAGAAGTCCACATTTACCAAAACATTGGCAAATCTCTCATCTTCAACCTATAGAAACAATTTTCAGATATGCAAAATATAGTTGTTTGTAAATAGTAGAGAGAATTGAGTTTGGTTTTATAAACTACTAAAATTATATTCTAAACTGGGAAATAATTTAATTCGCCTTTTTTACAAACAGAATGTAATGAAATAATACATGCTCAATATATTGACATAAATGTCAAATAAATGACAAAACCAAATACATTATAATCTAACTAAATTTACTTAACCTTCCTCAATATTCATATTTTTTGTTCTTATATGTTTTTCTTGTTTATATGTTGTATATATCATGTCATTGTACAATTGCAAAGTTAAGACTTTACCCTGTCCTAATTTAAGTGGTAGATATTTTTGCCTGTTTTCAGTATATACAAAAAAATTTGAACTCAAACATTATATTGTTTTTATCATCTCATCTTTCAGTTAGAGTCATATTACAACAATCCCGTGTGATTGTTGAAACGGAGACATTGGAAAAGACAATTCATTAGGCTTATAAATACTGGCAAATACTTTTTCAATGGAATATTAATTTGCTGTATCCTAAAGTAAGAGTAATACACCACGAAATAGGAGATTTGGGTCTCGCAAAATAATACTTCATGTGCTAACAATAAAAATAATATAATTTTAACATGTATAATTCATATTTAGGCACTTACCATGACAAATAATTTTCTTGAAATTATTTTTAGAAGCAAATGAACATAATCTCTAAAGCAGAAGAAGTGCTCAAAGTATGTGCAATGCTGTACCCAGCACACGGTTGGTGAATCAGTAAGAAAATGACACAGTGACGGTACAAATGTTGTTGGAAAGTTTGGGGCTATATTTGTCAGTACTGGTCCTTTCCGATGTGAGGACCGTAAGCTTAAGCACCTCAAACCTGTTTCCTTAACTAATCTAGTTGGCTGGGCAGGTTCCTCCTTTGTCCTCACATCTCCATGAGTCACATTCTCAAAGCCACACCCTTGAAGGAAGAAAATGACCTTTGCTTACTCAGCAACGTTGTTCTTCCTCTAAGATGCACCTTCTCTATTCCAATCACCACCACTAGTCTAGTTCAAAGTCTTAGTAGCTCTCAGATTACTGCAGCAGTTTTCTAATTGGTCATATTATTTCCAGTCTCATATCTAATATCTATCAGATTCATTTATTTAAAAAATAAATCCAGCCATAACATCTCCTTAGTTTAAATTCTTCAGGAAAAACTGGAACTCTCATACATTGTTGCTGGGGACGTAAAATGGTGTAGCTCCTTTGGAAAAATGTTTGGCAGTTTCTTAAAAAGTTGAGCATAAATTTACCATGTGACCCACAAATTTTATCCCCAAGTATCCACCCAAGAGAAATAAAAACATGTCTATGCAAAGACTTAGATGTGAATGTTTGTAAAAGCATTATTCATAATAACCAGAAAATAGAAACAATCTAAATGTCTATCAACTGGTGAATAGATAAACAAATTATGGTACAACCATATCATGGAATATTATTTGACAATGCAAAGGAATAAACTACTGACACATGCTACAGCATAAGTGAACCTAAAAAAACCTTAAGCTAAATGAGAGAAGCCAGATGCAAATGACTAGGTATTGTATGATTCCATTTATGTAAAATGTCTATAAATGGCAAGTCTGGATACAGAATGGATACACAAAGCAGATTGGTGTTTTCCTGGGTCTGGGGGCAGGAATGGGGAGTGACAGAAAATTGTTATGAGGGGATATTTTGGAGTGATTGAAATAGTCTAAAAATAGGATTGTGTTGATGATTGCACAACTCTATAAATTTAATAAAACTCATTTAATTATACACTTAAAAATGTGAATTTTCAGACATGTAATTGATATCTCGATAACACTATTTAAAGAAACCAGCAAGGGGGGAGTCCAGGCATATATGGGGACAAGGGGTATATGAGAAATCTCTGTATCTTCTCTTAAATTTTGCTGTGACCCTAAAAAAAGTCGTAACTAAAGAAAAAACATTAAATAAAAAGAATATGGTGAACATTTTTTCAAAGAAAATAAAACAAAGACTCTTGAAGAGAAATTTAAAAATGGAAAAATATCTAAAACAAAATTCAACAAGCAGCTCTTCAGGAGGTCCTGACACCAGGATCCAGCCTAGGTTCCTATATATTATTTACAGGATGCTCCCCACTCTTGTCTCTTGCCTTCCTTTCCACTCATACTTAATTGTGGTATTGCTGGTTATTCCTTGCACCTTTTAGGCTGTTTCTTGAGTCTAAGCCTTTGCTCATTCCCCTGTACATGAAATGCCACTCCTCACTAATCCTCCCACCCCACCCCAAATCCTGTATCAAGCGTGCTTCTTATTCATCTTCAGAAAAACTTACCTTGGTTTCCATGCTATCCCTCCAACTCTCTCCCTAATCTCAGAGTGAAGTATTCTACCTAATGTTCCCATAATACCTCCAAATACTGTACAACATACATTTACACAGCTGTTTATTTATGAGACTGCCTCCTTCTTTAGACTCTGAGTTTATAATTATTAGTTTTGATATCTTTAGAACCTAGCACAGTGCCTGGCACCAAATAAGTGCTCAAACTGTTTGTGGAATAATGAATCAACATATGTATGGATGCTAGAGATTAAGAGTCAGTATTTGTGGGGCACTGTCATCTAACCTGACATGAACTACTTCTTCATCCTTATTTTTGGCAGCTGAATTCCAGGGGAGATGACACAATGACATCTATATGAGATCACAGGTTAAAACATTTCATTTATGAACCCACATCAGTTTATGTTTTCCAAAATGTGAAATGGCAATCTTTTGACCAAATCCATCACTTACACATAGGATGGATCAAGTGTATGCGTGTTGTGACTGGTGACTCGCAATGATGATAGATCACATTGCCTAACAGGCTGTCAGTTCCCAACATGATTTACAGTTCACAGTAAGGACCACAAGGGGAGATGGATGGCTACTTGGGGACCACCTGTTACAGGTGTGGACTGCAGTATCCTTTTCAGCTGTTATGAAATAACCTCATCAGGAGGATTTGGAAGCTAGTCAATAGGCAGTGGGTAAAAAAATATGCCAGGCAAACTAAACACCACCAAATGATGGATTTCAGACATGGGAGTTCAGATAAAGCTAGAAGTTTCACACTGCTTCATTTCATATTACTAGAAACATGTAGGGGATTGTGACATTACTAAATCCTGCTGTACATTGAAATGAAGCCACAAAGATGAACACTATTCCCTAGGGCAGGAATACCAAGCCAATACCATTCTACACAGAATAAGTTATTTGTTTCAAGGCTCTAAGTATAATGATTGAAAACAAAATGTATAGCAAATATTCTAATACAAATTGTAAACAGAAACGTTATTTATTCATAACCCCACAATAAAACATAGTAAGAAAATATTTAGAAAAGGGTCAAAGGAACAATGTGCAAGTCGAAGGAACAATGTACAACCCTATTATGTTTTAGTGTGAACTCACAGATTGTTGAGTAGAATTCCACACAACCCAGTAGAGCTATGTATTTCAGATTTGTGGAGAGAACAGTGATGTCTTCCTAAAAGCGCATTGAGAGGACGGAGTCAAGATGGTGGTGTGGGAAGATGCAGACTTTGCACCTCCCCACAACTAAGGTGCCTGCAGGGCGAAGGTGGGGAATCTCGATGCTCAAGGAGATGGGAGGAAAACTGAAGTAAACTGATAGAATGTGGGGGGACTGACGGGGGAGGAGAAGTAGAAGCCAGACAGGACCAGCACCATTGAGGCATGACTGAGGGGGGGAGGGTTTTCCATGCCTGGAGGGAACCCAGGTGCTCAAATCAAGGGAGAGCACACCCAGCGTATCCCCTGCCCAATTGGCCAGGGAAGTCTGCCTGGTTATGAGGCCGGATTCTATGCCCTCAGAGGCCCATTCTGGGCCAAGTTGGTCCTGGGGGTGTAGGAGGGAGGCTAGAGGAGAACAGGAGAGGCAGGCTGGAGGGGCCCTCAAAGGCAGGAAGAGCAGGAAAGGAGCAAAGGGCATTTGCCTAACCCACTTGAGCCCAGGAAGCCTGCTGAGCTCCCAGACCAGGTCCCCCACCCTCCAAAGCCCCCTCCAGGCCCCGCCAGGCCTCTTATGTCCTGGAGACATAAGAGGGAGGCCTCCAGCAGAGCAGGAGAGGCAGGCAGGAGGGGTCCTTCAGGACCAGAGGAGAAGACAGGAGGGAGATTTCTCCACCCACTAGATACCAGGAAGACTGCTAGACTCCCAGAAGGGGTCCCCCATCTTCTGAGACCAGAAGCAGGAGGCATACCTGGGTCCCTTCTGTTCTAATGAGCCTAAGCTCCACCTCCCACATCCTCCAGGCCCTTTTCTATCCCTGTGGGTCCTAAGCATAGACCCCACCCACTGACCAAACCCCACCCCTGCTTAGGCCCCACCCTCCACAGCCAAGGCCTTTTCCACCTTCTTTTCTTTTTTCTCCTCCTCTTTTTTAATATTGTGGTTCTGTTTTACCTTCTGGTTTCATCTATATTTTTATTTTTGTATTCTTTCTAATGTATCTGTTAGTTTCTTAGTCTAATTTTATTTTTTACTTTGTTATTCTTTTTTTTTTTTTTTGCTGCCCCACATGGCTTAAGGGACCTTGGTTCACAAGCCCCGGGGTCGGGACAAAGCTCCTCTAGAGGGAGCTCTGAGTCCAAACCACTGGACTAACAGAAAACCTCAGACACTGGGAATATTAATCAGAGTGAAGTCTCCCAGAGCTCATCATCTCAGCACCAAGACCCAGCTCTACCCAACAGCCTACAAACTCCAGTGTTGGAAGCCTCAGGACAAACAACCAGTAAGACAGAAACACAATCTCCCTCATTTAAAAAAAAAAAAAGTGAGATGACAAAAAGTATGTCACAGAAGAAGGAGCAAGGTAAAAATGTAAAAGACCAAATAAATGAAGAGGAAATAGGCAATCTACCTGGAAAAGAATTCAAAGTAATGATAGTAAAGATGATCCAGAATCTCAGAAATAGAATGGAGGTGCAGATTGAGAAAATACAAGAAATGTTTAACAAGGATCTAGAAGAACTAAAGAACAAACAAACAGAGATGAACAACACAATAACTTAAATGAAAAATACACTAGAGAGAAGCAATAATGGAATAACTGAGTCAGAAGAAACGTCTGAGCTGGAAGACAGAATGGTGGAAATGACTGCTAAGGGGCAGAATAAAGAAAAAAAAATGAAAAGAATTGAAAACAATCTCGGAGACCTCTGGGACAACACTAAATGCACCAATATTTGAATTATAGGAATCCCAGAAGAAGAAAAGAAAAAGAAAGGGTCTGAGAAAATATTTGAAGAGATTATAGTGGAAAACTTCTTTAACATGGGAAAGGAAATAGTCTCCCAAGTCCAGGAAGCACAGAGAGCCCCATACAGGATAAACCCTAGGAGAAACACACCAAGACACATATTAATCAAATTGAAAAAAAATAAATTCAAAGAAAAAATATTAAAAGCAGCAAGGGAAAAACAAAAATAACATACAAAAAAATTCCCATAAGGTTTTCAACTGATTTTCCAGCAGAAACTCTGCAGGTCAGAAGGGAGTGGCAGGATATACTTAAAGTGATGAAAGGGAAAAACCTACAACCAAGATTACTCTACTCAGCAAGCATCTCATTCAGATTTGACAGAGAAATCAAAAGATTTTCAGACGAGCAAAATCTAAGAGAATTCAGCACCACCAAACCAGCTTTACAACAAATGCTAAAGAAACTTCTCCAGACAGGAAACACAAGAGAAGAAAAAGACCCACAAAAACAAACCCAAAACAATTAAGAAAATGGTAATAGGAGCATACATATTGATAATAACCTTAAATGTAAATGGATTAAATGCCCCAACAAAAAGACACAGACTGGCTGAATGGATACAAAAACAAGACCCAAATATATGCTGTATATAAGAGACCAACTTCACACTTAGGGACACATACAGACTGAAAGTGAGGGATGAAAAAAAATACTCCATGGGAACGGGATCAAAAGCTGGAGTAGCATTACTCATATCAGATAAAATAGACTTTAAAATAAAATCTTTTATAAGAGACAAGGAAGAACACTACATAATGATCAAGGGATCAATCCAAGAAGAAGATATAATAATTATAAATGTTTATGCACCCAACATAGGAGCACTTCAATTCCTTAGGCAAATGCTAACAACATGAAAGGGGAAATCAACAGTAACACAATAATAGTAGTGGACTTTAATACCCCACCTACACCAATGGACAGATCATCCAAACAGAAAATAAATAAAGAAACACAAGCTTTAAATGACACAATAGACCAAGTAGATTTAATTGATATTTATAGAACATTCCACCCAAGAGTGGCAGAATGCACTTTCTTCTCAAGAGCACATGGAACATTCTCCAGGATAGATCATATCCTGGGTCACAAATCAAGCCTCAGAAAATTTAAGAAAATTGAAATCATATCAAGCATCTTTTCTGAACACAATGCTATGAGGTTGGAAAATAATTACAGGAAAAAAACTAAAAACAACAAATACATGGAGGTTAAACAGGGCACTACTAAGTAACCAAGAGATCACTAAAGAAATCAAAGAAGAAATTAAAAAAAAATACATAGAAACAAATGACAACAAAAACACTATGGCCCAAAAGCTATGGGATGCAACAAAAGAAGTTCTAAGGGGGAAGTTTATAGCAATTCAATCTCACCTCAAGAAACAAGAAAAATCTCAAATAAAAAATACCCCTACACCTAAAGCACCTAGATACAGAGGAATAAAGAAAACCTAAAGTCAATAAAAGAAAAAAAAATCATAAAGATCAGAGCAGAAAGAAATGAAATAGAAATGAAGAAAACAATAGCAAAGATCAATAAAACTAAATGCTGGTTCTTTGAGGTGATAAACAAAATTGATAAACCTTTAGCCAGACTCATAATGGAAAAAAGGGAGAGGATGCAAATCAATAAAATTAGAAATGAAAAAAGAGAAATCACAACTGACACCACAAAAATAGAAATACAAAGGATTATAAGAGACTACTACAAACAACTATATGACAGTAAAATGGACAACCATGAAGAAATGGACAAATTCTTGGAAAGGTATAATTTTCCAAGACTGAACCAGGAAGAATTAGAAAATATAAACAGACCTATCACAAATAATGAAATTGACACTGTAATTAAAAATCTTCCAACAAACAAAAGTCCAGGACCAGATGGCTTCACAGGTAAATTCTATCAAACATTTAGAGAAGAACTAACACAAATCTTTCTCAATCTATTCCAAAAAATTGAATAGGGAGGAACACCCTCGAATTCATTCTATGAGGCCACCATCACCCTGGTACCAAAACCAGAAAAAGATATCAGCAAAAAAGAAAATTATAGACCAATGCCACTGATGAACATAGATGCAAAAATCCTGAATAAAATGCTAGCAAACCAAATCCAACAACACATTAAAAGGATCATACACAATGATCAAGTGGGATTTATCACAGGGATGCAAGAATTCCTCAATATACACTAATCTGTCAATGTGGTATACTATATTAACAAATTAAGGAATAAAAACTATATGATCATTTTAAAAGATGCAGAAAAAGTTTTTAACAAAATAAAATACCCATTTATGATAAAAACTCCCCAGAAAATAGGCATAGAGGGAACATACCTCAAGATAATAAAGGCCATATATGACACACCCAGAGCAAACATCATACTCAGTTGTGAAAAACTGAAAGCGGTTCCACTAAGATCAGGAACAAGACAAGGATATCCACTCTCACCACTATCATTCAACGTAGTTTTGGAAGTCGTAACCATGGCAGTCAGAGAAGAAAAATAAATAAAATGAGTACAAATTGGAAAAGAAGAAGTAAAACTGTCACTGTTGGGCTTCCCTGGTGGCGCAGTGGTTGAGAGTCCGCCTGCCGATGCAGGGGACATGGGTTCGTGCCCCGGTCTGGGAAGATCCCACATGCCGCGGAGTGGCTGGGCCTGTGAGCCATGGCCGCTGAGCCTGCGTGTCTGGAGCCTGTGCTCCGCAATGGGAGAGACCACAACAGCAAGAGGCCCACATACCACAAAAAAACAAAAAACAAAAAACTGTCACTGTTTGCAGGTGACATGATACTATACATGGTATAGTATAGTATACTATAGATGGATATAGTATGCTATATCCTAAAGATGCCACAAGAAAACCACTAGAATTAATCAATGAATTTGGTAAGGTTGCAGGATACAAAATTAATGCACAGAAATTTCTGGCATTCCTATACACTAACAATGAAAAATCAGAAAGAGAAATTAAGAAAACAATCCCATTTACCATTGCAACACAAAGAATAAAACACCTAGGTATAATCCTAACTAAGGAGGCAAAAGACTTGTGTACAGAAAACTATAAAACACTGATGAAAGAAATCAAAGATGACATAAACAGTTGGAGAAGTATACCATGTTCTTGGATTGGAAGAATCAACATTGTGAAAATGACTATACTACCCAAAGCAATCTACAGATTTAATGAAAGCCCTATCAAAGTAGCAATGGCATTCTTCACAAAATTAGAACAAAAAAAATTTACAATTCATATGGAAACACAAAAGACCCTGAATAGCCAAAGCAATCTTGAGAGACTAAAGCAGAGCTGGAGGAATCAGGCTCCCTGATTTCAAACTATACTACAAAGCTACAGAAGTCAAGACAGTATGGTACTGGCACAAAAACAGAAATATAGATGAATGGTACAGGTTAGCAAGCCCAGAGATAAACCCACTCACATATGGTCACCTTATCTTTGACAAAGGAGGCAAGAACCTACAATGGAGAAAAGACAGTCTTTTCCATAAGTGGTACTGGGAAAACTGGACAGCTACATGTAAAAGAATGAAATTAGAACACTACTTAACACCATACACAAAAATAAACTCCAGGGCTTCCCTGGTGGCGCAGTGGTTGAGAGTCTGCCTGCTGATGCAGGGGACACGGGTTCGTGCCCTGGTCCGGGAGGATCCCACATGCCACAGAGTGGCTAGGCCCATGAGCCATGGCCGCTGAGTCTGCATGTCTGGAGCCTGTGCTCCACAACGGGAGAGGCCACAACAGTGAGAGGCCTGCATACCACAAATAAATAAATAAATAAATAAATAAATAAATAAATAAATAAATAAATAAATAAACTCCAAATGGATTAAAGACCTAAATATAAGACCAGACACTATAAAACTCTTAGAGGAAAATATAGGAAAAACACTCTATGACATAAATTGCAGGAAGATCTTTTTTGACCCCCTTCCTAGAGTAATGAAAATAAAAACAAAAATAAACAAATGGGACCTAATGAAACTTAAAAGTTTTGCACAGCAAAGGGAACCATAAACAAGATGAAAAGACAACACTCAGAATTGGAGAAAATATTTGCAAATAAAACATTGGACAAATGAGTAATCTCCAATATATACAAACAGCTCATGGAGCTCAAAATAAAAAAAAAAAAAAAAAAACAAGCAATCCAATTAAAAATGGGCAGAAGACTTAAATAGACATTCACAAAAGAAGATGTACAGATGGCCAAGAGACACATGAAAAGATGCTCAACATCACTAATTATTAGAGAAATGCAAATCAAAATTACAATGAGGTATCACCTCACACTGGTCAGAATGGCCATTATCAAAAAATCTAGAAACAGTAAATGCTGGAAAGGGTGTGTTGAAAAGGGAACCCTCCTGCACTGTTGGTGGGAATGTAAATTGATACAACCACTATGGAAAACTGTATGGAGGTTCCTTAAAATACTGAAAATAGAACTACCATACAACCCAGCAATCCCACTACTGGGCATATACCCTGAGAAAACCATAATTCAAAAAGAGACATGTATCACAATGTCCACTGCAGCACTATTTAAAATAGCCAGCACATGGAAGCAACCTAAATGTCCATCAACCAATGAATGGATAAAGAAGATGTGGTACATATATACAATGGCATATTACTCAGCCATAAAAGGAAGTGAAATTGAGTTATTTGTAGTGAGGTGGATGGACCTAGAATCTGTCATACAGAGTGAAGTAAGACAGAAAAAGTAAAACAAATACTGTACGCTAACACACATATATGGAATCTAAAAAAAAAAAAAAATGGTACTGATGAACCTAGTGGCAGGAATAAAAATGTAGACATAGAGAATGGACTTAAGGACCAGGGTGGGAGGGTGAAGCTGGGACGAAGTGAGAGTAACATTGACATATATACATTACCAAATGTAAAATAGATAGCTAGTGGGAATCAGCAGCATAGCACAGGGAGATCAGCTCGGTGCTTTGTGCCAAAATATAGGGGTGAAATAGGGAGGATGGGAAGGAGGCCCGAGAGAGGAGATGTGGGATATATGTATGCATATGGCTGATTCACTTTGTTGTACAACAGAAAGTAACACAGTATTGTGAAGCAATTATACTGCAGTAAAGATCTATTAAAAAAAAAAAAGTCCATTGAACTTCTCCAAAGTGCAGAGAGAGTCTGGCTACACAAGGAACTGGAGCTTCCATTGGTTGTAGCATGGAAGTTCAATTGTACTTGCTCTGGTTTTAATTTTTAAATTTATTAAAAAGTACGGGAAGGAAGTAAACATGGCAGAGTAAAGACATTTCTGCTCTGTTCTTTGAAACCAACTTAAAACCAAAACACAGAACCAAGAAGCAGAAATGAAAACTTGGAAGGCTGCCAAAACATTGTGAAATTTATATCTAGGTGAAATGAGGATATCAGCAGTAAGTGTGTGCCTCTATATTTTCAGGAAGCAGGCAGAATCAAAAGAAAGCTAAATTGCACTTTCTGAAAATTCAAATCAGTGACTTCTTTGCAACAAAAAGACTCAGTTGATTTGTGAGATGTTTGACCACCACTAACTCTACTGGGCAGAATAGAATGACAGGGAAGGCGGAGCCAAATAAAGTGCCTACAGATCAGCTTAGCAAAAAAAAGAAAAAGGGACACTCAACCTAGATGGGTGGAAGGGAAAACGTAAGTGACACAAAATCTTTTAGTTGATCCTTTAGTATACAAATATAATAGAAACTGCAAGTCACTACTCAAAAGCTGATGGGGGACTTCCCTGGTGTTGTAGTGTTTAAGAAACGTTCTGCCAATGCAGGGGACACAGGTTACATCCCTGGTCCTGGAAGATCCCACATGTCACAGAGCAACTAAGCCCAAAAGCCACAACTTATGAGCCCGCACTCCACAACTACTGAAGCCTGTGGGCCCTAAAGCCCATGCTCGCAAAGAGGGAAGCTGCTGCAATGAGAAGTACACCACAACAAAGAGTAGCCACAACTAGGGAAAGCTGGCACGCAGCAATGAAGACCCAACCCAGCCAAAAAAAAAAAAAAAAAAGCTGGTGGCATATTTTGTTGAGAGGTATGGGAAGTTAATGTTAGCCCAGAGAAGAATCAAAACTCTAGGACAGGGGCTTCCCTGGTGGCACAGTGGTTGAGAGTCTGCCTGCCGATGTAGGGGACGCGGGTTCGTGCCCTGGTCCGGGAAGATCCCACATGCCGTGGAGCGGCTGGGCCCGTGAGCCATGGCCACTGAGCCTGTGCGTCCGGAGCCTGTGCTCCGCAATGGGAGAGGCCACAACAGTGAGAGGCCTGTGTACTGCAAAAACAAACAAACAAACAAAAAATGGCAGGACAATCTTTTGTTGGGAAACATTTCTAAACAGGAGTTCTGAATTCAAGCTACTTAAATATCTAACTTACCCCACTGGTGTCGTTTCTAACATTATCCTCTTGTGCACAGTTGGCCTGAGGAAAAACAGCAAGTACAAAGACAAAGCACATGAGCAATGCATAAAAAAATTCTGGAAAAAAAAATAGAAAAATGTAAGAACACATCATATATATTTTGTCATAAAAGATGTGGTAATTATGAAACTCTTCTCTGAAAATTAAAAGATAATTTAAAAACTATAGTCTTCTGGGGGCTTCTCTGGTGGCACAGTGGTTGAGAGTCTGCCTGCTAATGCAGGGGATGCAGGTTCAAGCCCTGGTCTGGGAGGATCCCACATGCCGCGGAGCAACTAGACCCGTGAGCCACAACTACTGAGCCTGTGCATCTGGAGCCTGTGCTCCGCAACAAGAGAAGCCATGACAGTGAGAGACCCGCGCACCGCGATGAAGAGTGGCCCCCGCACAGAAATGAAGACCCAACACAGCAAAAATAAATAAAATAAATTAATAAACTCCTACCCCCAACATCTTAAAAAAAAATATATATATATATATATAGTCTTCTGAAATGTATATAGTCAAGGTAACTACCAGAAAAATCTAACAATGGAAAATATGTTTTCCAAATGACAAGACTAAAACATGCACACACAAGAAACATAGACATGTAGCAAATACAAACAAACAAATAAATAAATATCACTAAACTATGGAAAGTATATAATTAAAGAAAAGCAAGAACTAATTGTTATATGAGTAAATGTTAAGTGGGATAAAATTACTCATTAAGAGTAAAAGACCCTCAATTAGGATCAAAATGTAACTCGGGTGTTATATATGATAGAAATAACACAGGTGCCATATATGATATTCATCTAACACTAAAATAGGGACTGAATTTAAAATATAGATTAAGAAATTCAAATTAAAAGCAAGTAAAGCTCATTTTATTAAAATTATACAAAGTCTTGTTTAAGGAAAAACACATTAAGCTATCAAATGAAAGCCAATTAAAAATGAAAAGATCAAAATCCACAATTAAGATTTGTTTGAATCTTTATAAACTAAATAGCATAGCATCAAAATTCAAAATGCCAAAATTTCAGCAAATACAAGCAAGAAGCAGAAATACAATAATAGGAGTAGCCTTTAATTAATCTCTGTCTGCCTTAACAGATATATTAAACAAAGATTAAGTAATTTATAGAGGAAATCAATAACCTAGTTAAAATAATTATTCTTAATATACAACAAAATTTATACCTGCAATTAGAATAGAGCCTTTTTTCAATTGCCATTGAACATTTATGGGTTGATCATGTTTCACCTCAAAAATAATCTTAATAAATTCTGACAAGTAAATATTATATAAACCATATTCTTAAATTATAACAAAATAGTATCAGAAAACAATAACAAATATAGAAAACAAACCCTAAACAATGTAAACTTAAAATACATATTAAAACAACACTTAAGCAAAGAAATCAAAATTATATTATAAGTAGGAATATTAATTATAAAACTCTATAACTCTATCAGATCTTATAAAATAGGTGTAATTCCAGTGCTCAAGTAAAATGTATTGCAATAAATACTTATGTTATTAGGTAAATAAATGAATTAAAATTTTAGTGTAAGTGAGATAAAGTCCAATAAAACACTAAATAATCAGAAAGAATAAATGAAAGTATATAGGGTAAGACAATAAGTTGGAACTATAACAAAGTAATATTTACTGTGGAAATATTATACAATAATACATAAAAGAGCTGTTTTTAGAGATGAAAGACTTAACAAAAATCAGAGTTATCCATTCAATAAGTTAACTATGAATAAAAGGAAGAAAGTCAGATACTCAAAATACAAACTGAAAATAGGTATATGATCACAGAAAAAGAATCATAAGATAATGTTTCTAAACTCTATATAAATAATTTACAAAATAATTTGCAAAATTTATGCTTCTGAGAAAGCATAAATTACCAAATCTGGTGCCAGAGAACTTAGAAAATATAAAAAGGCTGATTATTCTGTAACACAGCACCAAAGAAGATAGCCTCATAGGGAAATTCTATAAAAAACATCAAGGGGAAGGAAAGCTAATAAGAGAGGAGAGTGAGAGCAAGAAGGAGTATGAGAGAAAGGAAGAGAAATTTCCAAATTCCTTCTGTAAAACCACCATAACTTTGATGCTAAGACCTGGCAGGGTACACACACACACACACAAAACTAACAAATAGTGCATATGAATAATGCCTCAAGAATCCTAAATGCTACATTGGCAAATAGAATCCAAAAGCACTTGAGAAGAATCATATATAATGACCAAGAAAGGTCTTCCTTAGGCATACAAGATGGTTAAATAATGGGAAATCTTTACATCTAATTTAGAGTAAAAATGAAAAAAATATGTTATTTCTATAAATTCTTAAAATAATAAAATTCATGTTCTATTAAAATTTATGTTTTAAAAAATCTATAATAAAATATTAATTGATAATGAAAATGTCCTTAACACACTTATATATACAAAAAAACACAAGCCAGCATCATTCTTACTGATGAAAGACTAGAAAAATTCCCATTAAATGCAAGACAAACACAAAATCCAGAATCATGAAAGAATAGGTTAATAAACTCAAGTATTCAAATATCATATAGTCATATCCTTATGCAGCAAAAGTATCTGACAAAATCCAACAATCATTTATGATAAAAATTCTCATGTTAAAAATAGAGGTGAGCTACTCTGACTTTGTAAAGAGCACCTATAAAAATCTTGAAATTTACATTATAATTAATAGTGAGAGATTTGATGCTTTCCCTCTAAGATGGAAGGAATAAGGTAAGAATATCCATTCCCATATCACCACTCTTATACAACATAATTTAGTACTGGAAATTCTAAACACTGTAATAAGGCAAGGAAAATAAATAAAATACATACAGATAGTAAAGGAAAAAATAAAACTATTCTTATTTGCATGATTATCTATCGTGCAGGAATCTACAAAATCATGAGGAATCTACAAAAATGTAAATAATTCTAGAGCTAACGTGAGTTCAGTAAGGTCTCAAAGTACAAGACCAACAGATGAAAATCAATCTCATTTTTTGTGTATTAACAATGAATAGGACTTACCTGGTGGCACAGTGGTTGAGAATCTGCCTGCCAATGCAGGGACACAGGTTAGGGCCCTGGTCTGGGAAGATCCCACATGCCACAGAACAGCTAAGCCTGTGAGCCACAACTACCGAGCCTGTGCATCTGGAGCTTGTGCTCTGCAACAAGAGAGGCCGCGACAGTGAGAGGCCTGTGAACTGCAACGAAGAGTGGCCCCTGCTCGCCAAAACTAGAGAAAGCCCTCACACAGAAATGAAGACCCAACCCAACCAAAAATAAAATAAATAAATAAATAAATAAAAATTTAAAAAGCTAAAAAAACCCCAAAAACAATGAATATGTGAAAAGAAAAAAAATAAAAACACAATACTGTTTACAATCAGTCTAAAGAAAATGAAATCCTTAAGTAAAACTTAAGAAAACATGTACAGGATCTGTGTCCTGAAAAATGTATTAATAAAGTGCAAACAAAAGAAATCAGAGAAGACCTAGGTAGATATACTGAGACCATGGAAGAGAAGACACAACATATTAAAGATGTAATTTTTCCCTAAACTGATGTACAGTTTCAACACAATTACTATAAAAATCCTAACAAAGATTTTGTAAATGTAGACAAGATCATTCTAAAATATATACGGAAATGCAAAGGAAATAAAATAGCCAAAACCACTTTGAAAAAGAATACCATTTTGAAAAAAAATATATCATTGGAAGAATCAGTCCTATAATAAGTACAGCTACAATAATTAAGGTGGTATTGTATTTGGCAGGAGGACAGCTACACAGATCAGTGGAACAGAATGGATAATCAAGAATTGGTAGACAAAAATATGTCCAACTTATTTTTGACAAAGGTGTGCAAAAAATTCAATTGAAAAAGGATAATTTTTCTTGGACCAATTGGACCTCCATAGGCAAAAAATGAACCTCAAGCTAAACCTCACCCCTTATACAAAAATTAACTTAAAATTGATTAGAGACTTAAAAGTACAACATAAAACTAATAAAAACCTCTAGAAAAAATCATAGGAGGAAATCTTCCAAACCTCTGGCTTGGTAAAGAGTTCTTAGACTTGATACCAAAAGCATGATTTATAAAAGGAAAAATAGATAAATTGCATCATCCAAATAAAAAATAATTTGCTCTATCAAAGACACTGTGAAGGGTATGAACAGGTAAGCTACATATTGGGAGAAAATATTTGACAATCACATATTCAACAAAGGACTAGTATCTAGAATATAGAAATAACTCTCAAAATACCACAGTAAATAAATAAATAACAATTAGAAAATGCTCAAAAGATATGAAGAGAATTTCGCTGAAGAGGATATAGAGATGGCAATAAGTGCAGGAAAAGATGTTCAAAATCATTAGCCGTTAGGGAGATGCAAATTAAAACCATAATGAGATATCATTATGAACTTGACATAATAAAAATGTAACAAAAAATATCATATGACTCAACAGCTTGCACTGTTGAGCACTTATTCCAGAGAATTGGAGACTTATGCTCCTGCAAAAACCTGGACAAAATTGCTTATATCAGCTTTATTTGTAATAGACCCAAACTAAAACAATCCAAATGTCCTTCAATGGGTGAACAGTTAAACAAACTCGAACATCCATACCATGGAATATTATTCAGCAATAAAAAGGAACAGACTGTTGATACATACTTGGAAGGATCTCAAGGGAATTATGCTGAGTGAAAAAAAAAATCCATTCTTAAAAGATTTTATACTGTATGGTTCCATTTTAAAATATTTTTGAAGTAAGAAAATTTTAGAGATGGAGAACAGATTTGTGGTTGTCAGGGGTTAGGGAGAGGCAGAAGGAGAGAGGTCACTGTGAAAATAAAAGGGTAGCATGTTATTACAAGATAATGGGTATATTTCCCTGTGTTATACAGTATATCTTTGTTGCTTATCTATTTTTTTTTTAATTTTTTTTTTGCGGTACACGGGCCTCTCACTGTTGTGGCCTCTCCCGTTGCGGAGCACAGGCTCCGGACATGCAGGCTCAGCAGCCATGGCTCATGGGCCCAGCCACTCCGTGGCATGTGGGATCTTCCCGGACCGGGGCACGAACCCGCGTCCCCTGCATCTGCAGGCGGACCCTCAACCACTGCGCCACCAGGGAAGCCCAAGGTTTTTTTTTAATTTTTTTTTTTTTTTTGCTTATCTATTTTACATATAGTAGTTTGTATCTGTTAATCTCATACCCCTAATTTGTCTGTTTCCCCTTCCCTCTCGCATTTGGTAACCACAAGTTTGTTTTCTGTATCTGTGAGTCTGTTTCTGTACACCTGAAACTAACACAATATTGTAAATAAACCATACTTCAAAAAACCAATTTTTTTTAAAGGGTAGCAGGAGGATCCTTATAAAACTCTTCTGTATCCTGGCTGTAGTGATGTTCACATAAATCTACACATGTGGTGCAATGATATAATTGCACAGAACTAAACACACACACACACACACACACACACACACGTGAATGTAAAACTGGTGAAATCTGAATAAGGTTGATGAATTTTATCTGTGGGAGTTCCCTAGCTATGATACTGTACTACAGCTATGCAAAATATTATCAGTGAGGAAAACTGCGTGATGCCTATCTGGAATGTTATAGTTTATATAACTGTATATGAACCCACAATAATCTCAAAATAAAAAGTTTAGAAAGTTACTATGATTAAAACAAACAAGCAAAAAACAGAAAGAAAATTGCAAGAAAAGTAACAAACCAAAAAAGAAAAAAGAAAAAAACCTGACAAGTCATATGATGATGGGCTCATCATTTATAACATATTCATTTTTTAAAAAGTAGAAAATCAGGCCAAGATTATGGAGAGATAACTCATAGAAAGGGAAACACAGAAATCTTTTAAAAGTGAAAATATAGTCACATTTTTTTTCATAAGACTAACACAATTCAAACTGAAATGAAATATATTTTTGGAAAGATCAAAAAGGTGTGATAATAAATGGCATTGGCAGGAGGTATGAGGACAAAAGCATTTTTCTGCACTGTAGGTCAGAATACAAATGGATGCAATTACTTTGAAGGCTATTTGGCAAGAGCTATCAAAATTAAAAATTCACTTGCCATTTAACAGAGATTTCACTTCCATAAATTTGTATAACTGGTAGACTAACCCATGTATAAAGCACATTATAAGCATTGCATGTATTAAAGAAAGACTGGAAAATGCATAAATGTCCATTAAAGGCCAGTGATTCAATAAATTATGGCAGAACCATGCAATAAAATATGCTATTAAGAAAAATTAGGTAGTTTTGTTTATTCTGATAGGGAGTAATCTCCAAATTACTGTATTAAAAGAAAATGACAAGGTCATAAATAGTGTAATAATATGTACTCAATTGTGTAAAATTAAAAGGTACATACATAAGGATATGTATATACATAAACATATATATAGCTATGCATAAACACACACATACACTTTCATATGCACCTGTTTCTGGAGAGTTCACAAGGTAATAATGATTAGTCTGTTTGAAAAGCTGCATCCATTCTTTCTTAATACTGTTGTCTAGCATGAAATAGTTAATGTATATGTCTGTCTTCATTATTTCATTATTCACATTTCCTCCCAGAGCCTAATATGTGCTTAGTACATTATAGTGGCTCAGTAAACATTCATTAGGTTGAACAATATATTTCTGTTATTCACCCTCAAGGAGTAACTTTTAACAATGCAACCATTAATTATTTTTATTTTTAGAAAACTCTATACTTTTCACAAACCTTTTCAGTTCATTATCTTATTTGCTCTTCAAATGTTTTTCAAGTTATATTGAGTATTGTAAGTTTTACTTATGTGCATATTTCAATTATATCTTACAATTCAAAGATGGGTTCCTCAACAATTGCATCCTTTTATAAACTCTATATTCACATTTTGTTGCTTTTTCCCATTGGCTTTACAGTTCTCTCTTCTATGATGCATTTCACCCTTCTGGGCAGTTTTTCTTTTCACTTTTATGCATTAATGACTTACCACTCTTTTATTGCCACATTTATGATTTATTGTTTTTTTTTCTTTCTGCTTTCTTTTTATTTACAAAACACTCTATTTTTAACAACCATATCTCTAGCTAGTTCTCCTTGTGTCCTTCAACTGTTCCTTTGAGATATATTTAGAAACTGTGTGTTGCAGTTTCTCCTACCCACCCCCACTCCTCCCTAGTTTCTTTAAAGCAACTATTCCTTCTCCAGCCCAAGAATTATTGGCTCAGGCCAGCAGTTTGTCATAAAATATTCTACATGACATCCATGCTTTGTCCTAGCTCTTCTATTTCCTGCAGACTCTTAAAGATCTTTTTTAATATCCTTATTCTCAAATCCATCAATTTCCGAGTTATAAGGAGAAAAGACCTTTGCAATTACTCTATGTAATACTTTCCTGACTTCTTTTTTAAGGACCTTACCCTGTATTCCTCTTTCTGCCTCACTTAATGTATTCTTTTGAAAAGTTAACCTTTTCTGTTTAGCCCTATTTAATAGTACTATTTACACTTCTATTTTCATTTTGTAAGGCTTTTACCTTTCTCCTAAATTCTTTAAAAACTTGGGTACTCCACTCATCAAAAATATGATCACACTGTGTGCATTTTAGGAGTGATTCATTTTTTTCCCTCTGTTTTTGATCTGTTTATGGTGAATTAACAAGTTTGTACTTTTATCCACTTAATTTCCTACTTTCAAAATAGTGCCAGAAGAAACAAACAAACAGAAAACCCCACAGCAAACCCCCAAATCTCTTTGATCATTTGCAGTTTCTCTTTACACACGACCTTGATCTGTCGGTCTGTTTTTATCTGTTCGTCTCAGTGCTCCAGAAATCCTGACCACTCTAGGAGGTTTCTAGAAATATCTCGGTCTTTCTTCTCTCATTTTTTCGTTGGGCTTTCAAGAGTTTGTTTACAGTTTTCTCATCATTTGTTTTCTATTTCTTTAGAAATTGTGTCTGTTGATAATCTCTAAGACTTCTGTTTTTAGCTGTGGTAGTTAGGATAGGTGTGGATGCTTTATTGGCCATGATGCTACATAACAAACCACCTCAAAATGCACTGGTTTTTAAAACAAGCATTTATTTTTCTTTGTCATGTGCCTGTAGGTCAGTGGGACATTTCTGCTCTAGGCTGAGTGTTGGCTGAACTTGGTCCAGCCTTTGAGTTTGCTCCACATCTCATCTCTTTGAACGCATAGTTGCTGGTCATGTCCTTCTCATGGTGAGGCCTGAAAGGCCCATGCAAGCATGTTTAAAGCCTCTGCTCATGTCCCCTTCTCTCACTTTCCAGTCACAGATATACCCCCTTTCCTAAACTCCACTGAACAGGAAAGAGTGAAGAATTGAGAACAAGTATGCAATCCACCACAGCTGTGTATGGTCCTCTCCTTTGGATATCCTCTGTCCTCTGTCTGTGTACCCCCTTTTCCTCTTTAAGCAGAAAAATCCCTTGTGGTCATGGCATCCTACTCATAGTTCAGTCTTTGGCTCCTCATGGTTCAATTAACTAGATACTTTTATTAATGTAAAGATACAAAAATTCTCTCTGATATACAGCAATTGTCAAATCTTGCTGAGCAGAAATGATGAAGGCTCCAATCCTTGGCTGTGGAGTCAGCTCTTTAATTTGTCCACCTCGTAGTCCCAAGTTCTGCTCTTCAGTAAGAACTTCCTTGTCCATTTTCTTTGGTGCTCTCTGGCTTTGCTCTCTGGAAGAGTCTTCTTTCCCCATTATCCTGTGGCCACATCTGAAGAGGACATTCGGGAGCGTGTATTTCCTAAGGATGCCACATATAGAGCAAACCACTTCCTGTTAGTATAAGTTCAGGATCCAGTGGATTATTTGGGGATAGTAAATTGCCCTCAAAAGTGTAGTATGCCTTCAGCACAGTGGCTTTTTGGTCATTTCTAAGTGTGACTATACACTGTCAAAATTCTTGGATAAATGGGATTTTTAAGCTCTAAGCCTCTGGTCTTTTATTTATAGACCTCTGTGCTCTGGCCATCCAAATAATTTTCAGCTTGTTGCTGTCTGCTGCATTGAAGACATCTGAAATAATGCACTATCTTTGCCAGCAGCCTCACAAGTTTTGTATGGCGGAGCACCAGTTATATTTGTTAAGACTGGAATTTGCAGACACTTCTCTTGACTGAGTTTCAATCTGGGGTATAAACACTGGGCTTTTTCTACTGTTTTCAAATTTCCAGACACTCAGTCAGCTGAGATTGCAGGTTATAGGCAAAGAGTACCTCCCTTAGCAGACACATGTCTTTCTAATTCAACTCTCAGACTGGCCAGTTAGTTCCACCTTGAATTTGTCATTCTTTCAGGATTTTGCTGACAACCCATGCCAACATTCTGCAAGTATTTTACCATTTCTCCTAATATAATATATAGTCTTTTTAGCATATGATTGACTTTCCAATGTATGACAGGTGATAATTTGACTAGATAATCTGTCAGTATATAATGATGGTTCTGAGATTTTCAATTTTCATTATTTGAGTCATTATTATGCACCTACCTAGCTCTGCATCCAATCCAGTACTACCACATTTTAGTTTCTGTTACCTAAATCACCTCACTTCCTGGTGCTAAGGCAGTTGAACTAAGATTGGAATCAATATAACCAGAAAAAAAATAATAGTAGAAATAATAGTGGCTTAATCAATACAGAAGTTCATTTCTCTCTCTTGTAAAGAGAAGTTTGCAGATAAACCATCCGAAGTTGCCGTGGTAGCATCAGAATGTTATCAGGGCCCAGCCTGTCTTCTTTCTGCTACTCCGTTTTTAGCATGAGGCTTCCTGCTTTGAGGTTACTTCGTAGTTTAAAATGGTTGCTGCCACTTTAGATATCACTTCTGCAGTATAACAGGAAGAGGTGGGGAGGGATCAAAGTATTTTTCCATTTTGAATGAATCGTTTCCCTTTAAGTAGCCTTCTCATAGGCTACTGCAAAACCATAAACTTACATTTCATTGGGCAGGACATAGACGTACAATCTAGCCTCGCTACAAGAGATGATGGGAAATGTAGTATTTTATTTGCTCACTGAATACAAGTGGGATTTGGCTATTAAGGAAGAAGAGGATTATAGGTATTGGGTTCTGCAATTAACTCTCTACCAGAGACTTTGCCTTGAGACTTTAATTTTCATCTTTTAAAAATATGTCCAGTTAAGCTTTCACATGTTGAAAGGACAGAAAACATTCTCTCTTCCTTGTCATCCTCATATCATAATTTAAGTTATCCCTATTATAACAGCAGTTTACTCATCTTCCATATATATTTGCCACATTTCCAATCTTTGTAAAAATTAATTTTGGTCATTACTCTACTCTTATTAAAAAAGACAGAATCTTTTTCCTTATATAGCACAACAATAATTCTTTTACATGGATCTTGTCAACCTGACTGGTTCATTTCCTTTTCTAAGTACATTTCAGACTACTACTCCATTTCTCTAAATACTTTTTTAATTGGAAATGATTTTAGAGATCATCTAATTTAATCCTCTCATTTTGCAGATGAGGATCCTGAGACTTGGAAAAGGTACATTAAGCCACTTATGTCACAAAGTGAGGAATTAATAGATAGACTTTATGCTTATATTCTTGGCTTTATTTGCAATTAAATGTGTCCACATATTACTTTTGGAGGTCTTTTCCCCTATCAAATTCCTTTTCATCTTTTTCATTAGTTGGTTAAAGTCTCCTTCTAACCATTCTTCTTATATCCTGGAAATAAGTCATGACCCCCAATAATATTTCCTTTTCAAATTTCTCTTATGGATTGAGATGGAACATAGTATATTCATAAATCTGATATTTTGTCTCACTGAGGAAACCATGTATACCATCATATATCTTCCACTTCATATCTCATATCTCTTTGAATGTTTACATTTGTATGATTGGCAACTCTTCTCCCTTCATGAATTTTTTTTTCCCCTTTTGGCCAGTGTAAAGAGCCCTAAACCAACCTCCTATCTATGCAAAAGTAAACTTCCCTCTTGGTCCTCCTTCTAAAATGAATCTCATTTTCCCACCCTCTCATTCATTCTCTTTGTTGATAAAGTTAACAATTACAGAGTCTCTGGCACACAAGGTACCAAGAAATCTATGACTTAAAAGTGGAGCATGCAACACAAATAATATGAAAATATGTATTTAGCTTGATCCTAAGAAGTTTCATTTCAACACTCCAGTCTCCTTCCCTATGGTTACTTTCCTCCTACTGCTTCTCTTTATCACCAGAACTCAACGAGTAGTATGCAGCCATAAATAGTTTTTGCATTGTGTTGAAGCTCAGACAGACTCTGTTATGATACAGTCCCTCTCTGCTTTCTTCTTTATACTTCATCATCTAATTTATAGGATAAACAACTTGAGGAAGTTGTTTCATTGGGAGATGGGAAGTTTGGGTTCCCTATGCATCACAGGGTGAATTTAGGACTTATCACATGCATACTTATGCGTTATGCTTTTGGTACTTTTGTTATTGCAATTTTGATTTAATATATTAAATTCCACTTGACATTGCTCACACCATACTTTCCTCTTTTCATCTAACTCTTGAAGGATATAGTTGACCTTGAACCTCTCCAGCCATTTTCATTTTCCTAATTCTTTCCTCTTCCCGAGCTCCACTTCATACTTCCTTTTCCCCACACAGCAACATTGAAAATCTTTCAAACTGAACTATTTCTTTCCATAAAAGAGATAATCATGAATACAGAGTCCGATATGATGGCCAGCATTCAGTAAGTGGAAATTATTCTTATCTTGATTAAGTGAGCGTCACCATACTTCTGCATGCTGAATATGAGCTAACCAAAGTATACAACATTGATATGGTGAGTTAAATACTATCCAAAAAATTCTTATTACAGCAAAGCAAATAAGTAAGTTTAAAGTCTCCCTCATTGGCTTACACAAAATGCATGACTTTATTCTTGCAAACTGCACACCATTCACAGAACTCTGTTCCTCTTTAGTTTTAATATGAGGCACAAGAAGAGGCAAGGAGTTTGCAATAAGACACCCTTGAGTAGAAGGCTTGACTCTATCAGTAATCATTATGTGAAATTGGCAAGTTACTTGAACCCTTTGGAGCTCAGTTTATTTCGGGTGTGAATTGGGGGATATAATACCTACCTCACTGGGATGGTGAGAGTATTGAATTGGAGTAACCACACCCAACTTGCCTGGTGCACGGTAAAAGTGTTACAAAAGTTAGTCCTCTTTTTTTCGCACTTATTGGATACTAATCCAGTAGTATTTATTGGATACTACTCTTAAGGTGTTATATATATATATATATATATATATATATATATATATATATATACTTTCTTTCCCATATCTATCCGTAAAGGTCTTACTAATTATTTTTCAATTATATTCTTAACAGTCTATATAGAAGTGTGTTCTTTCCCACTTTTAACACACACAAAAAAGACATCAAAGAAAGAGAAGATAAACTAGTAATTTGCACAAGAAAACATAGCTTTTAGCCTGGATGAAAACTATTGCTGGGCATATCCACTTCCCTGAAAGTCTGAGGTAAAAGATCCTGCTTCCTGGTGGTAAAAAATTGATGTGATTTTATTTTGAATAAACTTTGAGTTAAAAAAAAACATATTTTTTCAGCATTTTCTCATCTTATCTATATAAAATGGCAACTGATTTAGGTAAAAGCTCTTCAGGAACTGGGCTTGTAAACTTAACTCTAATAAACTAAATGTCAGTGTGATAAAAAAAAAAAATCCTTACTAGAGAAAAAATCTACTTCATGCCAGTTCTGAGAAATTCCCAGGGAGAGTTTGGGTGGAATAGCCACAGTATTTCTCTCAGTATATGGCAGCAATGAGGCTACGAAGTCTGTATTCATTTCACCTCTTTATGAGCCCTTTCCTTCAGACCATCCAGCTTGCCCAAATCTGAGGAAAAAAGGGCTCCACTCATCACCTTCACAAGTGATGAGAATTCAGGATCTAAGCTGGACAAAGGGAGAGTGATGGGCTAATTCCAACAAAATGACATTTTACAGACACTACTGCAACATCCTTTAGTTAAAGGTCAAAATTTGACTCTACTGGTACAGGGTAGTTAAGATGTGTCTGGAGAAAACACCTGTTTTATTGTATCATTACTCCAGATACTTCTCAAACCCTCTGTTGTTGAACAGAGCTGCTGACCTCCTCTCCATGACTCACCAGCTTGCTCTCACTGGTCCCACCCCCATCACACTGACACTCACACTCACACTCTTACCTTCTGGAACACTTTCTGTGCTCTGATTTGACTATGAGCCTTGCCATGTTATTTCCTCTTTCTGGAACTTCCTGCATCCTCTTCTTTTGCATGAGAAACTCTTTTCTATACTTAGTCAAAATCCCAGATTTAAATGCCTGAGAAAACTACCAGGTCTCCACACATCCACCAGGTTATGTGCTTACAGAACAACCCCAGCTCAGTTATTTTATAACCAGGGCCTGCTTTATCATTTACAAGCTCCAAATGTAAAATGTAAATGCAGGGCTCCAAAGGCATCAGGGTAAATCAACCTAGCCTTCTCATGGGCTGACATCTCCACATAAGGTGGACAGGTGATCTGCAAACAACTGCAATCTCTGCCCTGGGACACTTTGGATGGATGTGTGCCAAACCCGCTGTGGCACCACCACCTCAGGGCAGGTATGCATGCTGCTTACACACACACACACACACACACACACACACACATACACACCTTCCTCCCACCCCAAGAGGCCTTTAGGTGTTCATCCTACCCCAACTCCCCTTGTGCTCACACACACAAGGGCCCCCTAGAGGCACTGGCAGAACACAGACCTCTTGGCCATTGAGACCTGTTAGCAATTCAGCAGAGGGTAGCATTAGTTTGGGGCATCAGAGGGAAGAAAGCTGGGAATTAAGAACCCTCCTGGGGAAGTGCGGGAAGCAGTGAGGTACCAAACTGTGCATGAGCTGACACAAGTTCCATTGTCCCATTGGCTTTAATTTACAAAGATAAACATATTAAACATTTCAGGACAGCCACAGCAAGGCTTTAAACTTCGAGATCTTGGCCCTTCTGAGAAAATGGCCGAGTGGCTGTACTGGTTGCGTGCTTGTGAACTGGCTCTGTTTATAACTGACCCCAATTTATTTTTATTCCCATTAAGTTGTATCCTCCCTGTAACCTCTCTTGCCCCAATATCTAAGCTGCATAAGAACAAGGACCATATCTATGATAAACATTTGAGAAATATTTGTTGAGTGAGTAAATGAATGGATTAATGAAGTCTTCCACTATTTGGTGAGTGCTTCTAACCCATGTGAGATGTATTAGCACCCCACACCTCTTCTCTCCTCTGTTTACACCAGTTGCCTTCTGCTTCCTGATTCAGAATGTCAATGCCCTAGTTCAGGTGTTCATGGCTTTTCTTCAGGACAACTGGAAAACACTTATAATGGGTTCCTTAGCTTCCAGGGTCATATTCTAAACTATAGATATGTTCATTCAATTTTTCTGCTTAGAAAAATTTGCTGGCCACCATTGTCCAGGGGCTGGAATCCTGACTTCTTCTTGTGATGTCCAAAATCTTCCATATGATCTTACATATGATCCCAATGTATTTTGTAGGATTAATTTCTTACTACTTCTGCTTTATATGGAAAGATGCTTGTTCTTCTGATTCCAGATTAAAAAAACTGATGACCTGTCACCTCTCGGTGAAATCACTTTAGATTCTACATCAGCTTGGAAGGCAGTGTCTCCCTGTCCTTCGCACATTGAGAATCCTTAGTTATACAATAACATTGACTGAATAATGGTCAAATTGAACTGTAACTATTTTACTCCAGAAATTTAATTTCTATTGTTAAAGATCAACTTTTTGAATGCTGCTTAACAGTGTTAAATTCAATTAACATTTTCATTTCTGAGGTTTTTAGAAAATTTTTATTTTATATTGGAGTATAGTTGATTAACAATATTGTGTGAGTTTCAGATGTCCTGCAAAGTGATTCACTTATACATATACAGGTATCTATTCTTTTTCAAATTCTTTTCCCATTTACACTAGATTATTAAAGTACTGAGCAGAGTTCCCTGTGCTATACAGTAGGTCCATGTTGGTTGTTTTAAATATAGTAATCTGTACATGTCAATCATAAACTCCCTAGTTTCTAAGTTTAACATGTTATATGCTAAGTGTTTTTATGTTCCAAGATCTGTATTAGGTCTCAAGAAAACAAACAAGAAAATTATTATCAACACCCCTCTCCAACACAGACACACACACAGAAATGCATAATCTAATAGAAGAGAAAAATAAGATAACATCAAATCAAATGAATATTATAAGCATTGTACTAGACACAAGAAAAAATGTGTCTTTGATAGTTATTGTATTTCTGGAGTTAGGAAAATCATGTTGAGGAGGAGACAAGGAATTGAAAACTCTGAATATTTTGGAAAGACTTAGTTTCTAGAAAACAGACAAGACTATGAAGTAACTTGAGAGTCATTCAGTTGAAGAAGAATTTCATTTATTTTGCATATTTTTAGAGAACAGAAGTAAGAAAATAATAAGTGGAAGTTATGAAGAGGTGAACTATGGATCAAAAAGATTTTTCTAAAAGCAAGAGTATTGAAAATTGGCATGGATTTCCACAGGAGGTGAGGATTTCCACATTGCTGGAGTTATTCAGGTAGGCGTGGAACAACTAGCATCCTCACATGCTAAATTAAATAAGAGTATTTATGATGAACTGACTTGGTATAGCAGATAGTGGTGTGGAACATCAGAAAATAAGAACTGTATTCCTGGCACTTCATTTTCCTGATCATTTGACATAGGTGCTGACCTTTTTGATTCCATTTCCTCATCAGAAAAATGGAGATATTTTTCTGCTTCAGAGAGTTGCTGTGAGAATTAAATGGGATAAAGTAGTTGATGGTACTTTAAAATTGTAACCGCTATGAAATATGAGTTATTATAAATTTATGTTGATAATAAGAAAATTAATAATAATCACATACATGATTTCAGTCTCTGTACGTAGTTCTAGAAGACAGAATAATGATCTTCTCTTTCTTGCATATAAGAAAAGAAAAGCTTCAGATTACAAGTGACCATCCCATAGAGACATAGCTGATCAATGAGTGGTAGAACCGCAAGTCATGACTTTTCCCGTAGAGCACGAAGTATCTCCCCTGCAGTGCACTGCCTTTATGATGAAGTAGAGTCTGTGACAGTTTGCAGTTCCCAAGGTACTTTGGACTGAAGTCACTCAAGTAATAATAGGCTCTGTTTAGACATCATTCCCTAAGTGATATGCTTATGTGATTTTTCACTCAGGGAACTAGGATAAAAATAGCAAATGTTGGCCAGATCTACTCATTCTTTAGTAAACAATACCTTTCTTTAGTAAATACTCACAGGACATTTTTAAAATAGGAGCTTTACAAAGCCACAACAAGGGATTAATTAAGATGTGCTGAATACTTACTGTGGAATACCACACATGTATATGAAATTATAAATGATACGTAGGACCACTATTATTACTTTTGGTGTTAATTACCATCCCCCATTTTTTCTGTGACTGATGAGATCATATCTCTGCTCTTGCCGTTTTCATCTACTCTCCTTGTTCTGCATGTTCTCTTATTTTAATGTTCTAGTTCTTGATCCCGTGGTGGCACAGGATGAACCAACAATTTCTTCGTGACAATAGAGAAATATTCTTTACAGGTATTCTAAGTAATGATTCACTGTTCAGTCACATAAATGTAGATGCTTTCTGCCTAAACTATTCACACCTTAGAAACTATTTTGATGTTTATACCTAATTGCTGTTACATAAATATTTCAAGGAAGAAAACGTAGGAGATGTGACTCTTTGTTCTTTATAAAAATCCAATGCTCTTTCTGAGAATTTTCTAAGGCTTCGATGGCAGGTGTTTTTATAGTTTTCCTTGTATTTAAGGGTAGAAATGAATATCTTCTAGGCTGAGTGTTACTCTCTATATCCTCTGTTATTATTTAAATGTTCTTTCTTCTGTCTTTTCCCATTTCTTACCACCAAAAACACCCCTCACCTACACCCATTTACAGAATTTGGGATTAAAAACTCTTTTCCTGCAACAAAATGTTTTCTCAACATGAGCTTGCTGTTCAACTATTTGAAGACCACCAAACATGAGTTCATCTTCTATATATTTAATCTCATAAATACCAGAAAAATTGAGAAAATGGTTGTGTACAGCTAATCCTTTGAAAAATGCAGCCTTTGATTTTCTTTTCCTGTTAAAACCTCACTAGCTAAGTAGTTTGTGAATATTTTTGTATTCTTTTCATCTGTCAAAATATACAATTTTAAAGGACTTATGAATTTTTTTATCCCATGGAGTTTTAATGCCAACTATGCGCCAGTGTGCAGTAGCACAAGAAGTAGGTCAGTAATGAAGTTTTAGCCCCACATACAATTCAAAATCTCAATTAACTAGGAAAATGCCCCTCCCCAAGAAGGTACAGCAGGGCCCTTCATTCCTCTTATATCTATTATCTATTATATTTATTTTAACTGGAGCTTATAAATCAATTGGGAAAGGAGATATACATATATTTCCTAGCAATAAATATAGTCATTGTCTTAGACTTTAGAGTGGGAAAGAGGAAAAAGCAAAATTCTTCTATTTCAGTAAACCTGGAGGGAACAGACTAAAAATGGCACCAATCTCAGTCATTTCTCTTTTCTTTTCTGAAAGCATCTGGGCATGCAGAAAAGAGCCACTTTCCCCTCTAGGTGGCAGTGCTGCACACGTGTCATGGTTTTCACTTTCATGCTCAGGGACCATTACAAGCACTATCCACTTATATTCCATTACAATTGATTGAATATTATACATCAAAAAGTGGAGAGAAAATGTTTAAGATTTTATGAATGCAAGCGAAATGACTAGAGCTCACAAAACTTTGGATTCTGAGCTTGGCTTCTGTCTTGTCCTTACATAAGCATCTTTGATCTTCTTTTCACCCAGCTTTTTAGATGACTTATGTGGTCTTATAATTGTTTTAGTATTTTAGGAGAATTATTCATGTCTACTTCTTTTTTTTTTCTATAGAGGTTATTTTTAAAGAAAATTTCCATTCCATTACAAGTCAGGGGATTTCTCAAACCAGATGGAATTACTGGTTACTTTTCTCTGTGTTATAAAGAATAGAAGTTAGAAGACCTAGTTTCTAATCTTGGGTCTTGCATAAAATAATTTTGTGACCTTTGATAAATCATTCATCTGATCTGCCTCATTTTTTTCTCTTTCGACAATGGGCTACTTATCCCTTCCAGGACAAATGGAGTTAATCAGTTTAGAAGAGACTCGAAAACTGTTTCATAAATATGAGGCATTATTCATGTAAAAATCCAAATTTTAGGGTTAGCTTTATAACTGTTTATTAAACTATGTTTAATTCTATAATAAACAAGAAGACACTGCACAAAGGACAGTCAGCCTCCTTTCAAATTGTATTGTCTTCCCATTAATAACTACCCTCGACTGTGTCTTCATGTGCAGCGGCAGGTTGCCAAGACTGTGCAAATTTTTCCTGTGGGAACCCCTGAAGTATAATCTCTCAGCATCAAGGCAGGGTTAGGAAACACCTGGAAGTCTTGGTTGCTGCACGTGGGCCAACCATTGGAAAACTTCCAAATGGTATAATTTTAGTTATTGTGGTTCTACCACCATTGATTTACTATTTGCTCTGTTTGATAAATAAGTTTTGAGCACTTTCTCAATGCTAGACACTGCTCGACACACTGGAGATACAGTGTCAAACAAGAGACCAGGTCCTCCTATTTTGAAAGGGAAATAGACTCCAAGAGAAACTTTGGTGAAGCACCAATCAGGGCACTCCCCATCACACCCTTCTTGATCTCTGTCATATTTTGTAATGTGTCTTTTGTGGTTCTTTGATCAATGCATTTTAGGTAGTTTTTTTTTTTCCTAAAGTGTTAGCCATGAAAACAAGCTCAGTAAAGGCTCTTAGAAGTCCTACAGTAAAAAAAAAAAAAAAAAAAAAAACTCTCTTTGACTTAATTTAACAACGGGTTTTCCAAACTTATTTAGCCACAAACTATGCTTCACCCCATTCCCCTAACCCTGTCTCTTGATACTTATTGTAAGAGTATTACATTGTAGGAATTGTTGCATTAAGGAATCTTTAAAACATCTGTTGGTTTCTTTCCTATAATTCTCTCTCATAGGCTTGGTCTTGGTAAAAATGTTTGAAATAAGAACATTTTTTTTTCCAAACACTGAGTTTCCAAATTAAAAAAAAAAATCATTTAGCAGAAATATAACCGTTAGTTTATTTGTTTTCATTACTGAAAGATAAGAATTACAATGCATCATTTTGTCTTTTAAGATTAGCATAGTTATTCAGAATAAATTGAAAACAGAACTAGATAGATCTGTTATCACTATAGTGTTCTGATACAATGATTTGAGAGAAGAAGAAGGTTCATTGTATGAGGAAGGTATTAAACAGCTATAGAACTATACAGCTAGTTGAATCTAATAATATTTCTAAAATTTTTGAAGATACTACCTTGAGATAAAAATATTACTGTTTATCACACAAACTAAATCTCGTGTTTGTGTGGTAAGTAGTATCATTAAGACATGAGTTGAGGTGTTGTATGTGTGAGTTTATTCCATTTTCTTTTTTTTAACTTTGTTGAGGAATAATTGACAAATATAATTGTATATATGTAAAGTGTACAAAATGGCGATTTGATATACATATACATTTTGTAATGAGTACTAAGATCATAGCATACCTTTTTTGTGGTGAGAATTCTTAAGATCTAATTTCAGCAACTTTCAAGCATACAATAGAGTGTTTTTCACTATAGTAACCATACTGCATATTAGATCCTCAGAACTTATTCTTTGTATAACTTAAAATTTGTACACTTTGCTCTACATGACCCCTTTTCCCCGTCAACCACCATTCTATTCTCTGTTTCTATGAAATCAGCTTTTTTTTTTTTAAGATTCCACATGTAAGTATATAAGTGATACCATATAATATTTGTCATTCTCTGTCTGACTTATTTCATTTGGTATTATAATGCCCTCAGGTTCACCATGTTGTTACAAATGGCAGAATTTCCTTTCTTATGGCTGAATAATATTTCATTGTGTATATACCACATTTTCTTTATCCATTCATCCATCGAAAGATTTTTACTTTTCATTCATCTGTTTTCTTTTCTCATTTGCTGTAATAAAAAATCTACAAATATTCCTGATTAGAATACCAATTCATTGAGGTTTTTACACAGTATTGTGAATAGATTTCATTCAATGAAATAGTGTGTGGTTTTGTTAAAAGCTGCTTGCAAGAATGTGAAGATTGATGAAATCTAATCTCTCAATAGTAGATGATGAGGAAGTCCTCCACAAGAACTGGCATCTAAGTTCTGCTCATCCCTCCCTGTTCCTTAACTCTGCTGTCCCTCCAAGTTCTGCCTTTCTTGGGACATTTCCTTTTTCACTCTAGACATCTCTCTGGGAAATCCAGCTTTTTCATGACTTAAAATGATACCTTTATACATTTGACTCTAAAAATTGTATCTATAAACAAGATGTTTCCCTTGAGCTCAAGGTCTAAATAACTACCTAGGCATGACCCTTCCCTGTGCCACAATCAACTCAATCGCAACATATTGAAATTGAACCCTTCATCTTTTACCTTAACTCACCCTGATACCAAGCAGATAATATAAACCAGGCTTTATTTGTTTCACTTTATCTTGTTTAGACCTCTATCCCCTATCCCAGCATCTATAATATTTCAATTCTTATCTGTTCAATAACAGTATTCCTTTATTATATCTTAACCTTCTCAAGAAATCCTTTTATTCTTTTTTATCCTTATGAATATCTTTTTTTCCTCAGAGCATAGCATAAGACCTGGCACATAGAAAGTTCTTGATGTATATTTGCATTAAGTGTGTGAGTCAAGCAAAGAGATGAAACATGTTGTAGGGAAAGTGTGACACTGTGATTTGGGGAGATGTACCTCCAAGTAAGGGGTGAGTCCCAGGGGAAAATGCAGGATCCCAGTTATATTATAAGGGTGGATGCCAGTGAGGTTGATAGCCCATTATTGAATATGAGTCAGGCTGCTGTAGTGAACATGCCGGAAAGCTTTACCTCTCCTGGTCTTGGCCTCTGTTAGAGCATATTAACCCTGTGTACTGATCTTCTCTCTTATCAGACTGGGACTTCATAGAGGGCAGAAACCCTAGCATAGTCATGTTTTGTGTTCATGCTCTTGGCTTAATGTCTAGAACACAGTAAACACTCAGCAAATACCGTCAGATAAGTAAATAACCTAGTTAATAGAACTTCTTGAATCTCATGTTTCTGATATGTAACACAGGGATCATAATAACCACTTCAGTGGTTATTTAAAGATTAGATGGCAGAGTGTATGTAAAACAACAATTGTGATGCTTGAATAGAAAGTAATATAAATATATGCCACTTTCTTCACATGTTTGTCACTTTAAGACCAGGACTCTTTCCAAAGTTTGGAAGAAAAAAAGGTAGAAAGAAAGAAGGAAAAGATCATGTGTTTTGAGGACATACCAAATGTTTGTGCTTTCACGTGTTTATTTCAGGGACTCTTCTCAACACTGTGAAGGAGGCAGAGCACTTTCCAGCCAAGAAAACTGATGCTTCATGAAATTAAGTGACTTGCATAAAATCAAATAGTTAAAAGTAGTAGTGGTGGAATTGAAAACTAGTTTGACTCATGAGCTTTTTTCACTGTAAGGAGGAGGAATTAAATTTCTTTGGAGGTTGTGGGTAGGTAGGTTCATTCATGGAGAGTCAGAGGCTAATGTTTGGCTTCATATAAGATAAGCTGATTATGCTAATTGTGCAAGGAAGCTGTTTCAGCCACAACCAAGACTTTTCAAAGAATCTAATATTAATTAATACTTAAGAAATGTCCTCCTCACAAATCACAACTTATTTTTAAATGTTCCTATACTTCCAATTATCTCTCTAGGCTTTAAAAATACATCTTTCTAATATTAATCACTGGAAGGAAGGGGTGGTATTGTGAAGAAGTAGTATCAATATGTAAAATCCCTTCTTTTGGGATATATGCATGATGCTTAGCATATTTTTTTCCCAATTTAAGGAGCATTTTCCTTCTATTTCCTTGCATGTGATTGACTCCATTTTTGTGGATGATGATAATTTGATCTTTAATCGCTCTCATTCTTACTCCTATCTTCCCTTCTCTATCTCAGACTTGCTCAGGTCTTCTAAATCTTACTTCTTGACTTCATTCTTCTGCATTAACATATTTGGCAGAGTAGCTTGGAAACCCTCTAAGAGCAGAAAACCAACATATTTAAACGTTTACTGCAGGGAGCGATTATATTTACATCCACACTCAAAGATGACAGGGATACCACATTCAAAATGTCTGAATGGAAGCTTAAGGGGGGTTTAATATATTGCCTTTCTTCACTGAGGTCTAAAAGACTTACACCTATTTAATATCCCAGGTTAAAATGCATGATGGACTAGTCCTGTTAGCATATGAAATGAAGTCATATTTGATATTTTACAGTCTAAATGCCCATACTGTCACATATGAGGTTTTCTTGAATGCTTTTATGAATAATAATTTAGCTATGCATTATGTAGACCTAAGAAACAATCTTTCCCTTACTAATTCTTAGAGCAGACTTAGGTTCTCATGTGGTAAAAACTACTTCATATGTCTTTGGAAGAATGAAATATGAGTATTTTGGGGGGTAATTAAAACCTTAAATGAAACATATATCATTCTCTTATAGGATACAATTAGTAGTGAAAATATTAAATTTCCTAGAAATGCTTATGTGTGGTATGTTCTTTATTATCTTAATGTAGTTTGAAAATAAGAAGTGGTTTGAGGTAGCATAAATGTAAAATTATATTGACTATGCAATCAATAAGAAATCACCAACAGTCACAAAAATATTGTTGAATGCATGACATGATGTAGACATGGTCTCTGCTATATTTAAAAATGGAAGCAAGTATTCTTATTGCTGGGCTTAAATAGAACACAACAAACTGTAAACTCTATGAAAGAAAGATTGATCTTTCATCATCCCCTTCAGTTTAAAGCCCCACAGTGACTTGTAGTTTGGGGTAGAGCTTAAAAGCCCCAGCTTCTAGAGCTGGATTGTCAGTTTAAAAACAGGCTCTTCCAGTTAATGGTATCATGATCTTAGGGAAGTAACTTAACCTTCTTGGGCCTTGGTTTTCTTGTCAGTATTATTGGGAGACTAATAATACCTAGTTCCTATGCAGATTAAAGGAGGTAATACTTCAAGAGTGCTTATAACTGTGCTCTGCACATAGTAAGGCCTGCATAAATGTTCACTGTTATTGCTGGTGTTTCTATTGTTGTCATAATTATCATTAGTATTATTGACATAACGTCTTACAATTGATGGCAAATAATGATGAGGAAAAATATTAATGAATGGAGACCAGCTTACATGGTTGTTTTCTTCTTTTCATGAAAACAAACAAACAAACAAAAATACTCCTACTGCAAAGTTGGGTAATGAACTCCTCTTGTTCTCTTGGTCAGCAAATATTCTGGTGAGGAGAGAAATGCTGTCATCACCTGTCCCATCCTAGCTGTACTCCAGCTTGAACCAAGGGAAGATGCAGTTGGCAGGTTATCGGTAGCCTTTCTTTCATTGCAATCCAAAGACTGAAGTGTAAGGACTATAATAGGTCATCCCACAATATTCCAAAATTTGCCTTTAGAAAAAGCTTGCCTGATATTTTTTTTCCTCCTGCATTTCTTAGACAATTTATCAGTTAAGTTGCCTTCTACAGCAAATAAGATAATGTCAAACTTAAACTGGCTAAATCTACAAAGATATTTATTGGTCTCCCAAATGGGAGTTTAAAGAGGGTGTAACTCAGGGTGGGCTTCTTCTGGTGATGAATCTTCTTTCCCTGCGATTCCTTTGGCTCTGTCATTTTCTGAGTGCTGGCTTTATCCTAAGTTGGTAGCCAATTTTTGACCTCACATCTGCACAGAGCAAGATCTATAAGAACAGTATTATCTCCCCCTCAGTTTCTCATTTAATAATGGAAAAAACATTTCCCAGAATCCCCCAAAATTTCCATCTGCATTTGATTGGCCTGAACAAGGTCCCATGCTCATTCCTTTAGCCAATTCCTCTGGCTTAGGGATGAGATCTTGAGGGATGACCATTATTGGTTTAGACTAATGACTGTTTACCATCTAAGCTGGACTTTACCCTAAACTGCTGGATTGTGTGTATTGGATATTAGTGAGTCTAAGAGGAACCTACAATTCCTCCATTTCCTTGCACATTCAGGAACTTAAAGCAGATCCTCATCTAGGGAGGCGAGAATTTTTTCACTCATGTTATTTCCTCCAAAGCATTCCTAGGACCTCTCCTTAATTTGGATCTACCTTGAGATAAATTTAACATATATCTTGGATTTAACATCCTGATTAAACTGATTTTGAGCAGGATTGTTGGGTTTGATTTTCTGTGGATTTCTGTATCTTCTTTATTTTCACTTTGGTCTCTAGAATTGCCCATATATCATAGTTCTTTTCTCTCTTTTTTACTTTCTCTCTCTGCTGTGTTTTCCCATTAGTCTCAAACTACTCTATAATTTATACCAGATCTTCTAACTTATCCTGTGAACTAATAATGGTTTATCATCAATGCTAGGTATATATTATCAAGGTTAATACAACATTTGGTCTACCTATCTTTAATATATTTGGAGGTAGTGACTGAAAGTTTTTGTTGTCAGATAAAGTGTTAGGCATTAGTTATATGATTACAAACTAAACGTGTGATTATTATAGCACACGCACACACACACCAAAAACTAACAAAAAACAAATATGGACCCTGAGTTTCTTGGAGCTCACATTTTAGCAGCTAGTCAGGCCTTAAACAAGAAAACACACACACACATGCACTGTGATAAGTTCTAAGAAGGAAAAGAATAGGATAATGTAATACAGACTAGAAAGGAATGGGTGAGGAAACAATTTAGGTTGGATTTCCAGGAAAGGCCCCTCTGGTAACTGACATGTAAACTGTCACCTGGAGTATGAGAAGAAACCTGGATATGAAGAGCTAAGGAAAGAACCTTCTAGGTGGAGGATACAGCATGTATGCATATTAGCAAGGTCGTCTTCTGGGGCCAAATGAGTATGGGCCACAAGATAAGAATGAAGAGGTCAGCAGGGCCAGATCTTTAAGGAACTTGGAAGTGAGATAAGGAGAGTGGATTTATTACAAGTGCAAGGCAAAACCTCTGAAGGATTATGAGCCAGACAGTGACAACCTCAGGGTTTAAAATTTAAAAGTTCATTATAGATGTTTTCTAGAGAACAAAATGGAGAGGGTAAAAATGGAAGAGACAACTTAGGAAACTACTGCCATATCTCAGGCCAGAGAAAACAGTATAGAGACTAGAGTGGTAAGAGTGAAAAGTGGAAAAAGGTGAATTAATGATATATATGGGAGACCATAGTGAGTCATGACTGAATCATTTCACATAGGGATTGAAGGAAAAGAAATCAAGAAGGACTCCTGCATTACTGATGTGAACAACTGTGGGGAGATAGTTCCCTCAAGATAAGAAAACTGAGTGAGAAAAAAGTTGTGGCCGTTGTTTGAGTTTGTCAAGTGAAATCCAAGGAGAGCTGTCAAGAAAGCAGTCAGATATAAAGTCGGGTGCTCAAAAAGAGGAATCTTAGCTACAGGTAGAATTTGGGGATTGTAGATAAATAGATGGTATTTAGAGCCCTGGAGCTGGATGAGTTCAGTTAGAGACAGGAGTGAATAGAGAAGAGATGAGAAGATGAGTAATGGGAAAGCTCTGGAATGTCCCTCCATTTACAGGTCAAGTGGAAGCAATGATGCTGAGGAAAAAGAGTGAGAAGGTGTGGTTACAGGGTGGAAGGGGGCAGACCTAGGAGAGTGTGAGTAATGGAAGATACCTGATAGTTCTGGAAAAGAGGAGTGAATGCTCCTGAATGACTTAAATGCCACTGAGAAGCCTAGTAAGATGAGGATTAAAAATAATTTTGAGGTTCGTCATGTTGTAGGTCATTTGTGATTTGGCCACAACGATTTTATTGGGGTAGTAATAGAAGACTCCAACTGAAGTGTTGAATGTTGACAGGTAAGAGAGAATTGGAGACATTGCTTGTAGACAACATTTGTATTTATGGAAATCAGTCTTCCTTGTTTTTGGGGAAAAAAAGTTTAATAGTAATGTAATTAAAATCATGCTGAAGAAAGAGGCATTTATTAAACCATACACTTCTGTGATAAGAGTTCTAAATCTTTTTTTTCCATTTTCCAACAGGGACCCTGTCCTCTCCTGTTGTCTCACATTCCCCCTCCAACATAAAAGATATACATCAGGATTGCCATATGGTGAAAAGAAGCAGGCAGATAGAAAGATGTTGATAAAAACAAAATAAAACCCTGGAGAAGCAATGTACGCCAAAAGAAAAGAGGCAGATGGATAAGCTTACAGAGAAGAATTAGCCCTTAGCCTCTGCACAATCAATAAATGTTGACTAGCTATTGACAAGAAAGGAGACAGGAGAGCAAGAGAGGCACATGGGGGGGAAGGCATCTCTTCATAACAACTGCTGTTGCCACCACCAAGCAGCTGTTCAAGTCCACAGCTCAGAACTTTCTGATCCTCTTACATATCTCCTTAGGGGTCCAAACTCAAACCCTGATGCTGCAGTCTTAGAAGAGATGTCATGTGTGATTTATATTGCATTAGGCCAGAAATTGTTAAATCACTGAAAAGGCCAGGAGAAAACTTTGCCTATACAGTGAGTGAATGAAGCTAATACCCTACTCTTTCCACACCCTGTGGTACAGTGATCCTTAAAGCCAAATAGTAATATGTGGTCAGAGTTGTAGCCTTTCCAGCTATAAAGAAGAAACTGTATTTTAGAGATTTAAAAAGGAAACATTCTCTCTTTTCCTCAGTGGAGTTAGTTTTAGAATGGTTAAGATTAGGTTAGATTTGGATGGTACCCTAAATTCACCCATTCGTGTCTATTGGAAATACTTCTCTTGTATAGGCGCAGTCTGAGAGCATCCTACTTGTACTTTTCTATGCCCTGTTGAAGAAGCTCCTATGTTGCCTATTTACATAGTTCATGTGCTAACAATTTTTCCTCTCACTCCCAAGGAACTGACATATTAAACAAATTCTCTTTATTTTAAAAACAAAGATATTAATTTATTAATTACTTAGGTGTGTCCTGGATAGGGGCAAGGATATAAAAACATATATCCAACATCAAGGATCCAATCAATTGCATTAGTAACCAGACATCTGCTTGGTAAATATGGACTTGGTGGGCTGCTTTTTTCTGGCTGGGGGAAAGGACAAGCAGCCACTCAACTCCACAATAGGATACACACCTAGAGATAGAACAATCCTGTCCTCAGTGTAGGGCTGTTGATTTCAATACCCGAGAGAAATGACAACACTAAATATTGGGGTTGCTTTTTCATGCAGTACTAAAATATTGCTAGCAATATTGATATTTTTTAACAAATATGTCCAGAATTTATCAAACAAAAAACAGTGAAAATAAACATGTGTTACATTTCCACATCAACATTTCACCACATGAATTTGGCTTCACTTGGTGGAGGAGGATCAAAGGGAGATGGCAGAGTGTCAGTGGCTTGTAGGAGGTGAGTGGGAAAGAAGCTGGATGAGGCTGAGCTGAGAATGTCAGAATTGTGAGGGGATGACTGGCAGCAGAGAAAGATAAAGATAAGAACGTGGAAGAAAGAGTCAGAAAAGGTGAACAAAACCACTGACAAATGTTTGAAACAATATTATTAAGCATATTATTAAATACGGGTAGTATTAAAAACTACTATCAGCTTGATTCTTAAAAGCAACACAGCGAATTGGAGGTCAGTATTACATTTAATAAAGAAATCAGGAGAAATACTGGCAAACGTTTGCTTTTTGCTTTCCTTTCTTCAAGATTTATAGAAGACCACCCAGAAAACTCCTTTTGAGTCACAGTCTATAGTTACTAGGTTTCATCTTTACTTATTGCTTCTGACAAATAAAAACATATGTTAACGTGCTCTCATCTCAATGCTAGTGTTCAGCACTAATGATTTAATTGCCATGGCATGCAATCTATGTACACATTTATTCTATTCATTTCCTGCATTAAGTCAATCTTCCATGGCCCAGGCTTATTTGGAAAGTGACAGCAACAAACTAATCCAAAACACTGAATGTTTCATCTGGGAGAGTCGGACCATGTAGAGAACAAAAGCTGAAAGAGATGGGATTAATTCGCTCTATGTATGTTTATTGAGCACTATCTCAAACGTAAGGAAAACAAACATAAATAAGGTCAGTTTTCACCATCAATGAACTTACCCTTTAGTAAGGGGTAAGTTTAGGACTGGAGTGACTGTAATAAACAATTAAATCAGGTGTGACAGGTGGTAGGAAAAGAGTGAGAACAGGGTGCTATGGAAACAAGTAGGAAGGACTTTTATCTCAGACTAGAGGATGAGAAGAAGGGAGAAGTCATGAAAAGAACAGAAGTAATGAGTCCCGAGCAGAGACGTGGGAGAGACAGAGGTGTGATAATATTCCAACCACAGAACCATGGACAATGGCTTGAAGTTGAAGAGAACAAGACAGGTTCAGAAAAGCAAGATTAGATGTTCATGGGGCAAGGTTAGGCATGTATCTGATTCAGGCAACAGCAGTGAGGGGTGGATGGAAAGGAAAGCAAGAGCAAGACCATTATAAGCTTGTTTGGGGTGTTTGGACTTTAACTGAAAACCATGCAGAATCAGTGGAAAAATTTAAAAGGGGAGACATATAAATATATTTGCACTCTAGAAATTGTCTCTGACTATATTAAGGAGAATGGACCAGAGGAATTGAGGCCAGAAGAGTTAGAAAGGCATTATGGTAATATAGAAAAAAATAAATTAAATTAAATTAAGAAGTTAGAGTTTAAATGACTCAGTGTTGTGAGGAAGGAAGTAGACTCAGGTTTCTGGTGTGCCAAGTGCGTGGAGAATAGAATGATTCCTGGAGCTAAGACATGTTAATTCCCTCTTTCAGTCAAAATTCACTGGGTGCATACCCTGTGCCAGGTATTATTCTGGGTGCTGGGCACAGAAAAATAATAATATGGACAAGGTCCTTTAACTCATGGACCTTCCGCTCTAGCAGTAAGAGTGGAATCAAGTTTGGTGACAGGGAGGAAGCAGGTGGGGTTCCTGTTGACACAATGAGCCATGAGGTTTGTGGGAGATTATCCAGGTAGTGATTAGAAGGAAGGTGAAGATGGTGGTGGGAGATACTGACATAGAGTAAACAGCATAGAAGAGGTTCTTGAACACATGAGAGTGAACTTGAACACTTGGGGGAATGTGTGAAGGAGGACCCATGGAAGAACATAAGAAAGTTGGTAAAAATCCCTGATATTGTATGTAAAAATCATTGCATTTCTTTGTTTTATTGCTTGTTTTCAAAGTGGTTTGCAACCAGTGGTTTGGAGTTGGAAGAGAAAAAGATAAAGGACCTTGGGCTACAAAATCAAAGGGATAAATATAGGGAGAGGGAACCCAAATAGGAAAGTGAGGAAAGGAGCAAGAGAATTATTTAAAAAAATAAAATTATTACATCAAGTGGTCCAAAGAGCAGAGTCTTAAGAAAGAAGAAATAATTAATAATTTCAAATTCTATAGAAGTGAAGAAAGATAAGGAATTAAATAACTGATTAAACAGGTAAGGTTGCTGGTGACCTTGGTGAGAACAGATTTCTTGGAAGGAAGGAATGAAAGCTATATCAGTGAGTTGAAGATAAGTGGGAGATAAGAAGGTGGAGACAGTGAGTGTATTCAACACTTGAAAGAAATTAGGGTGTAAGTGAAAGAAGAGAGAGGGCAGCAGAGATATAAACACACAGGTCATAAGAGGCTTATTTATTTGTTCTAATTAGAAGAGACTTGAATATGTCTAAATATTAAAAGAAAGAGCAAGACCCAAGGAGATATTGGAAATCCTAGAAGATAACTGATGGACCCACATCTTTGAGGATTCAAGAGGAAATAGGACCCAGGACACCACATTATGGAGGAGTATGGATACCACTTCTATGGAAGAGAAGAAGGGAGAGATGTTTGCCACTACAGATAATTTTATAGATTTAGGGGCAAACACAGATATAGTTCCCATATTATAATCTCCATTTTCTCCTTAAGTGGGTAGAGGGGTGATGGGATTCAGGATTTGAATCGTGATGATGTGCCATATATACTGTGGGGGAGGGGACATATTCACTGGAAGGGATGGAAGCTTATTTATGTTTGGAAGCCTCAAAGTTTAGTGACATCAATCTGCACTTCAGTTTTCAACAGCAGATTTACTCAAAGACGGTACATTCTAGGTTTGTCGAAATGAAAAATTAAGGATGCCTGGATTGAAAACATTAGTCTTAGTTGTACATTGATTAGAGTGATGGACCATGAGTTTTCTATACTCTTCAGACAAAGAAGAGTATAGAGTGATTTAATGATTAGGAGAGGATCAGGGAGGCAATCATGTATCCATAGGCTCAGAGAACAGAACAGATGTTTTAAAATAAGGACAGAGATGTGATTGTAGTGGGGGAAAGGCGGTGGAGTCATGAGGGGAGTGGAGTAAGGCTGAGGTCAGAAGATGATGGAAAAGGCCTGTGGAAACTAAGAATATGGGAGAATTTAACTGCTTTAGCATAAGAATCTCAAAGGAGACCATTACAGAGTTGGAAGAGAGCTAAGATTGAAGATTTGAAGAAAGGAAGCTCAGTGCGGTATGGGGGTTATATCATAGATAAAGTTAGATGGCTGGAGGAGTTTGATTCTGGCTATGACATAAGAGGATGTGAATAATCTCAGGTTCTCAAATGACTATTACGTGGGCACAGGGACGGGGAGAAAGAGAGCTTGTTGTAAATTCCTGCTTTCATAATTACCAGTCCTGGTCTATTTCCACATTCGTCTTTGTAAGTTTTGTTTTTAATGTATATCTGTTTGTTTTAGGATTTATCCTAATAAGGCAAATACATTTCTTTGGAAAAGATAAATCTAAAAACTAGTGAAAAGTTTTTCTTTTCTCTAGTTTTCTAAACATGGATATTGATATTTTTTTAAAAAAATTAAATGTAATTTCCTTTTCCCAAATTCACTTTCAAGAGAATTAATTATACAGTAAAGAAACTGAAAAGGAAAGAAGTTCCTTCAAACATTATATATATATCAAAATAGCTGACAAGCTTCTAAAGGCTTTTATTTTAAAGAAAACAATTGGTTTTAATAATTGAATTGCTTTATAAAAGTTTATGGGAAAATGTTTTATAGACTTCCAGGTAACGGTTAGGGTATGGGCTGAAATTCAATTTATAATGACAAATGGTACTGAAATAGAGAAAAGCTGGCATATGTACTGGAAACTGGAGAAGGGTGCCTTACTTATGGTACACACTTCAAGGAACATCTACTGCATATGGGGTCCACTGACTGCTGGAGGACTGACACAGGACACCTCCTACTACAAGGCAACTGCTTCACCAAAAGTTAATTGCATAATCCCTCCCTCTTTTAACTGTATACCCTGCATGCTCATCTTTTGTATTTTCTTGATCAGAGATAATTAGCAATACTTTTACAGTGAATTTAGTCATTCTTGTGTGTGTGTGTATGTGTGTAAGCTGACAGTAACTGTATTAGAAAGATTTAATTCAGTTGTGAATGACAGAAAACCCAAGATAACAACTAAAGCAAGGTTGGAATTTAGTTTTTTCATGTAAATTAAAAAACTGAAGAGAGGCCAGGACTGGCACTATGCTGTTTGGTGTTACAGATCTAAGATCCATCATTTTTGTTGCTATACCATCATGTCCCTTTGAGTTCACTTCCCGGAGGTGGCATGAACCATTTTTTACTTGCTATTGATCAGACCATAGCCACAATCACACATCTAGCTTCAATGGAGGCTAGGAAATGAAGCCATGAGGCCAATCCTATACTTGTCTTTATAGGGAAGAAAAGGAGAATGGATTTTCAGTGAAACTAGCAATGTCTGCCTTACTACTCTTGGCTCTAGAGTGGCTAATCAGAGCATTGAATTCATTTGGCTTCCATGATTGGTTCAGAGATAGGTTCATGTCCAAAGTCTGTGTACTACAAAGTGTAACAGAGATTGTAACAGGAAAGGAAAATACACTAAGTCAAGCAGATATGACTAAATTCTGGGAAACTCTCTTCCAGACTTGATTGTGGATCATTGTAAGTGTGGCACTGCTGGAGACCACAATAAAAGTAAAGCCAAAGAAGAAAACTGAACCAAGAGATGGAGATATTAAAGAATGACAGCATCTGACCCTAGAATAAAGCTATGCCTGAGCTTTGACTCACCCTGGTTATTTCAATTAAGTGAGTCAGTAATGTTTTGTTGGGTTTTTAATACATAGGATGAAAAGCTTATTGACGAAAAGAGAGGGCTGGGGCAAAGGGAAGTACGAAGGAAATATACCACCTGGATTCTATTTTACTGTCATGGATCAGCTCTATTTAAAAACAATCTAGCACAGGATGATGTGCCCGCATTCACAAAAATAAAAGAATGAAAGACCGGACAAGCTCACATCCAGACACAATCTGTGGAAGTTTTAGAGCACCAAGAAGAACTAAACTCTCCTAAAATCTTTCAGAAAGAAAAAAATGAATTGTCCATAAATGAATGAAAATCAGACTTGCATCAGAATTCCTACCAGCAACACTGAATGCTAGAAGAGAACAGAGAAATGCCTACAGCATTGAAGGAAAGAAGTTTCAACCTTGAATTCTACTATCACAAAATATGGTAACCAAGGTTGACAGAACTGAGATATTTTTAGATGTTTGAGAGCCTAGAAATTTAACACTATTTTCGATATAAAATTGTGTTCAGTAGCTAGCAACTGAGATCAGAAATAACAGTTACTTAAATGGGATATGTTTTTCTATCTTCCTTATAAGATATGTTTGTAGCTGGTAGCCATATACTGTAAGTACAATTTATTGTAACAGGGTTGGTTCTATGTTGTCAACAAGGACCCAGGCTCTCCTCTGTCTTTTTATTATTCTTAGAGCATGGCTTCCATTCTCAAGATTGCCTCATGTTTCAAATGACTGCAGGAGTTCCTTCCATTACTTCTGTATTCCTGTTAGAAGTAGGTGCATCTCTATTTGTAGAGTGCTTACTAGCTATTTTTGCCCATCTAAAAAGTTTTCCCTGATGTTGTACCACATAATGCCTCCTTAAGTTATCAGACCTACCTGGCTACAAGGTGGCATCTTTTATTTAGGTACCTTTCAGCCTGAAAGAAAACTGGGATTTTGTTCCCAAGAAAGAGAAGAATGGGTATTGAGGAGGCAACTTAGTGTCACATTTACTAGTGAGCAGCCACACCTCCCATATCTCATTTTGTAAAGTTAGCTGAGTTTGTACTCTGGTAAAATGAGGGAGTAGATTAAGAAATAAAAATACATAAGAATAACAAACCAGAGCAATGAAGGGAAATCTCAGGATGACAATTGTCTATTAGGTCTACAGTGCAGTAGGAGAATGGTGGGCTCTGGGAAGGAGATCTCTGAAGATAAAAGATTACTTGAAAGGAATTTTATGATTAAGGAGATGGAACAAACTTGAGGCATGATAAAGCATGATATTCAAGATAAATGGAAAGGAAATATGAAATTCCAACTGTTTCAAGCAACTGTTGGAATATAAGAGAATTTATCTTTGTCTTGATGCTCCTAATATTCTCTTCTAAGTGGCTCAGGTGTTATGGTATTTCTCACACAGAAAGCAAATGTAATTCTAGTACTTATTCATAATAATTTAGTAATGTTTATATGGTTTTCAACTTTAGTCAACCCATGGACGTATAGTGTAAGTATATAAATATTATATAAATATATAAATATAAATTGTGTAAGACTTAGCTGTGGTTGCAGAATGAATGTAAGTATTAACAAAAAAAGCCAGTATAAATGTAAAATAATAGCACACAGTGGGAAATGGAAGGGCAGAGGAATGGTGGAAGGAAATATAGGGACACAGATATTTAAAATACTAAATATAATGGCAAACAGAAGAATCACAACAAGCATTGAGAAGAGAAGTGGAGAAGGCTCAAGTTTGACTAAGCGACATTTTTTTTTGTTGTAATTTTAGAAAATCAATCAATACTTATTTGGAATGTTTAAATCAAGAGGCAGAGATATAAGTACATTATTTTAGTGTTTTGAAGTTAAAAGAAGGTAAATCAGGTTGCTCCTGGGGAGTGGGAGAGGGTTTGAACAGTATGGAGTAAGGATGTATAGAAATTAGGATAAGCCAAGTTGATTATTTGATTTATTCACACATGCATGCATTATTTAAATAACTATAAATATTACAAAAATAAAAGTTACAAAGCAGCCATACAGGAAGCCTTCAAGTTTTTCTTGGGAGTCTTACAAAGCACAAATCCCAGCAGGGAAGCAAGGGCTTGTTACTAGTACAGTGTCTCTGATGCAGTGGGCACTACTTAAGGGACTGAGTATAGACACAGCATGAACCTGTTCCAGCCAAACAGAAACTGGATCCAGAAAATTAACCTCTGGTGAAGTAGCTTTACTTAACACAGAAGGGAGGAAGCATAGCAAATGCTCCTCTGCCAGCACTAAGCTCAACTTGACCTCTCTCCTCTCAGGTTGTTGCATAACTTAATTATTGATGTAAATTTAAATCTACCAGCTTTTTAGCATGATCAAAAATTTTATTAATAACCAGGTATATAGTGAGGAGGTATATATATATATATATATATATATATATATATATCCATATCCTGTTGCTGTAATATTAGGAAAAGATTAGGACTGGTTATATGGTATACCAGTCAGGGTAGGCAAGACATTGCTACAGTAACAAATGTGAAAAATCTCAGTGGCTTAAAACAGGATGATTTTATTTCTTGCTTCTGTCACATACATAACATGAATTGACAACAAGCTCTGTTCCAAGTTGTCTTTACTCTAGGACCCAGTACGATGAAGGAACTATTAACTGGAGTGTTGCTGATCACAGAGGCACAGGAATTATGAAGAAGAGTATGGCAAATAGTGCATGACTCTTCACATTTTATGGGTCAAACCAAGTCATGTGACCATGACTGATTTTTTTTTAAAGGAAAAATGTACAATCTCTGACCTGAAAAAAGAAAACTAAACATATGCACACAGCCTTAATGACTATCATGTAAGGAAATGGAAAAGCAATTTTAGAATGAAAAGCATCAGTAGAAATTCAGAAGTAAATTGATAATTCAGAAAACCAAATGACTAATTAGAAAGACAAATGGTAATTACCCTCAAAGTGCAGCAAAAATGTTCAAATGCATAAAGACAATAAGAATGACTAGAGTAGATATTTAAGACAAGAGACAGGAGATCCAATGAAAGATGTAATTTTTTTATTAAACAAGAGAGGGAAAACACTGAAGACGCTTTCCTGGTCTGAGAAAGGTCTAGATGTACAGATCAAACTGTTCACCTAGAAGTAGAAAAAGCTAATGAAAAGATAAAAATACCTACATATATCCTAGTTCAATTTTTAAACCTCAAGAATAATAAAAGAACACTGGGTATCCAGAAAGGGAATTTATTATTTTATTTTATAAATTTATTTATTTTATTTTTATTTTTGGCTGTGTTGGGTCTTTGTTGCTGCAGGCGGGCTTTCTCTAGTTGCGGCGAGCGGGGGCTACTCTTCATTGTGGTGGCTTCTCTTGTTGTGTAGCATGTGCTCCAAAGCTCAGGCTCAGTAGTTGTGGCTCACGGGCTTAGTTGCTCCGTGGCATGTGGGACCTTCCTGGACCAGGGCTTGAACCTGTGTCCTCTGCACTGGCAGGCGGATTCTTAACCACTGTGCCACTAGGGAAGCTCCAGAAAAGGAATTTAAATTTTTTCTTGAAATTGAAATATAACTTACATTTTTAAAAAAGTTGTAATTGAACAGCTCAGTGAAATTATCCCATGAGAAGACAATTGAGTGACCACTGCTCAGGCCAAGAAATGGAACATTCCCAGTACCCTAAAGGTATTCCCATGTGTGCTCCTCCCCAAAGGTAAGCACTATTCTAACTTTTATAACTGTATGAATTTTGCCTAGGTTTACACTTGGAGGTTCTCTTACCTGACTTTATTTTTTCTCTTATCATTATGTTGTTGAGATTCCAACATGTTGCTTTACTGTAATTGCAGTAGATTGTTTCATTGCTGTATACAATTCTATTGCATGAATATACTAAAATTTTTATTATTCTAGTGTTGACACCATTGATAGAGTAGTTTCAAGTTGTTTGCTATTACAAATAATGATTCTAGAAACATTCTAGTACATGTGTTTTGCTGTACACACACATATTTCATTTGGATGTGAAATTGTGAAATTTATTACTCCACTGTTAACTTTATTTGAGGCCATCTTTGGTTGCCTTGTTTACATTGCAGTCCTCCTCCCTTTTTTTAGAACTCACATTCTTTTTGCCTTCTTTTCTCCATAACACTGAACTCTTATCTAATAAACTATGTTCTATTTATTTATTTTGTTTAGCTTCTATAGTTTGCTCATTGGAATATAAGTTCTATTAGGGCTGAGATTTGTGCATTTTGTTAATGGTTGCTTTCCCAACATATAGAAGAGGTGTCAAAAACTTTTGCTGAATAAATTAATTATTTTATATAATTATTAGTGAGGCTCAACATCATTTTATATATTTATTTCACATTTGTATCTCTTTTCTGTTCATTGCCTGTTTATAGCTCTTGCTGCTTCTTCAGTATTTAATATATGCATTTTGAAAACATGGAAAATTTACTTTGTATCTTTTATATGTGTTGCAAAATTGTTTTCTAGTTTGCTGTTGGCCTTTTGTGTTCGTTTATGGTAATTTTTATATATGTATTTTATTTTGATGTAGTCAGTGTTATCTGTTTTTTGTTTTTTTCCTTTAAAGCCTCTAGATTTTATGTCCAATTTAAAAAGACCTTACTCATTTCAATATTATAAATGAATCAACACACCAAGGGAGGGAAGTGCCGGGGTGGTGGTGGTGGTGGCATGAATTAGGAGATTGAGATTGACTTATATACACTAATTTGTATAAAATAGATAACTAATAAGAACCTGCTGTATAAAAAATAAATAAAATAAAATTCAAAAATCCAAAAATAAATAAATCCACAGTGCTTTCTTTCTAGAATTTTTATGCTTATTTTAATCTTTCCTCCATTAAAATGTATCTTGTTGTAAGGAATGAGGTAAGGGCTAGCTATAATTTTATCTAACATGATTTATAGAATTATCCCTGCATTCCCCACTAATTTGAACTGGAATCAATACCATAAAGTAAAGCCAATCATGTTTGAATCTATTTTCTTTCTATTGTTTCATTGTTTGGTTTAATTTATCTCTAGTGTCCATATAAACATTTTTTCATCTTTAGTGCTAAAGTTTCAAAAATTATTTTATATATATAATGTATTTTAAAGTTGTATGACCATCTATCCCTTTTACTGGCATACCTCGGAGATACTGTGGGTTGGATTCTAGACCACTGTAAATATTGCAACAAAGCTAGTAACTTGAATGTTTTGGTTTCCCAGTGCATATAAAAGTATGTTTACATTATACTATAGTCTATTAAGTGTGCAGTAGCATTATGTCTAAAAAATACAATGTGCATACTTTAATTAAATAATACTTTATTGCTAAAAAATGCTAACCATCATCTGAGCTTTCAGTGAGTTATGGTAGTGACACCAAAGATCACTAATCATAGATCACCCTAATACATATAATAATAATGAAGAAAATTTGAAATATTGTGAGAGTTACCAAAATGTGACTCAGAGACACAAAGTGAGCAAATGTTGGAATAATGACGCTTATAGCTTGATGCAGTGTTGCCACAAACTTTCAATTTGGAAAAAGTGCAATATTTGTAAAGCACAATAAAACAAGGTGCAATAAAATGATATGCCTTTATAAGATTTTTATAATTTTCTCTATTATTAGAAAATTTCCTAGCTATCTTTATATATTTTTACAATATGGACTTACTATAACTTTGTTTACAGGCATACAAAATCAAATCCCAAACTAAAATCTCCAAAAAGAAAGCATGCAAACAATATAATCTTCTTGGTATGTTGGTTAGGATTGTGTTGAATATATAGATTAGCTTAGTGAGAAGTGGTGTACCCATGGGATTATATCTCCCTAACAAAAAGCTTAAGATTTTCTTTTCAGTTATTCAAATTCTCTTTTATGCTTCTTTACAGATTTTTTTTAAGATTTTTAAATTAGATCTGATACAAAACTAGTAAAATTTCTATCTAACTATTTTATCATGTTCATGGTTTTTTGAAACAATATTCTTTTTTCTAATAGTCTGATTTTTAACTGGACTTTTATATATTTTTATATAAAAATTAAGTTTAACTTTTTTCTAACAAATTTATAAATAATTCTCATGGCATAGAGACATTATTTTCTATAACTATGATAATTTTACCTAGGACACATGAGTTGATAAAAGCAGAATCTGATTAATTACAAAAGAAAAAATATAGAATTTATTTATAAATTTATTATTTAGGAATATTGAAAAATTCAATTAATTTAAAATATTTTAAAAGTAGGTGCATATCAGGAAGTATCTCAGAAGAAAAATATGGAGAGAGGAAAAATAAGAAATACATACTTACTAAGAGATTTAAAATATCATTAAAAGTCTAAATACAACTCTTTAATTGATTTTTGATGCAGATGCCAATGCATATCAAAAGGAGAGCAAATAGTATTTTAATAAATGGCGCTAAAACAACTGGATATTTCTATAAAAACAAAATGGGGTTTCCCTAGTGGCGCAGTGGTTGAGAGTCCGCCTGCCGATGCAGGGGACACGGGTTCGTGCCCCGGTCCGGGAAAATCCCACATGCCGCGGAGCGGCTGGGCCCGTGAGCCATGGCCACTGAGCCTGCGCGTCCGGAGCCTGTGCTCCGCAACGGGAGAGGCCACAACAGTGAGAGGCCCGCGTACCGCAAAAAAAATAAAAAAAATAAAAATAAAAACAAAATGAACTTTGACCTTTACCTCAGACCTTACACAAAATTTAGCTCAGAATGGATCATAGATTTAAATGTAAAAGCTAGAATTATAAGAGTTTGAGGGGTTGGGACTCTTCATGACATTGACATCAGCAAAATACTCACTAACAATAAAAAGAAAAAGGTTGGAAAATTGAATTACACTAAATGTATAAACTTCTGCTTATTGAAAGACATCTATTAATGAAAATAAAAATGAAAACTAAAGACTTAGAGACAATGATGAAATACATATATTTAACAAAGAACATGTACACACACATTTTCACCATTCAGTAATAAGAAGACAAGACACAATTAAAATAGCCAAAAATGTGAACATATGCTTTACATAAAATCATATATGTTTGGCCAATTATCATGTGAAAAGATGCTCAACGTAGTAGTTAAGGAAATGCAAATTAAAATCACAATTAAAACACCACTACATATCCACTAAATGGCTAAAATTTAAAAGTTTGACAATACTAATGGTTGTCAAAGATATGGAATAAGTGAAATCTCATACAGTGCCAGTGAATATGTAATCTGGAATAACCATTTTGGAAAATTGGCAGTTTCTAATAAAGCTAAATTGGAAGTTTCTAATAATGCTAAAGCTAAAATATGAATTAGCAATTCCCTGACTAAATGAAATAAAAAGGTAGGTCCAAAATGATTTGCTCACAAATGTTCCTGACAGCTTCATTAATAATATCTTTTACTTTGTGTGGTAGGTAGAATAATGTCCTTGCAAAGATTTCTATGTCCTAATCTCTGGAGCCTGTGAATATGTTATTTTATATGGCAAAAAAGACTTTGCAGAGGCAGTTAAGGATCTTGGATGGGGGGATTATCCTAGATGATTTAGGTGGACCCAATATAATCACAAGGATTCTCATAAATGGAAAAGGGAAGCAGGCAAGTCAGAGATGAAAAGATGTGAGGAAGATGTCCTGGCTTTGAAGATGGAGGAAGCCCAAGAGCCAAGGAATTGGGCTGCCTCTAGAAGCTCAGAAAAAGGCTGTCTTCAAGTCTCCAGAAGGGATGAAGTTCTGCTACACCTTATCCTTTAACCTCGTGAGACCTATTTTGGAAGTCTGATCTCCAGAACTGTAAGATGATAAATTTGTGTTGTTTTAAGCTACCAAGTATGTACAAATTTATTACAAGAGCAATAGGAAATTAAAATACCTGAAATATTTATCTACTGAATAAACAAATTATGGTATATTTATTAAAAAAATACTACTCAGCAATAAAAAGAAGTCAACTATTGATACATAAAATTACAAGAATGAATGACTGGAACACCATGCTGTGCTGAGTATGTGCCATGTGGTTCAATTCATAAGAAATTCTCATTTAAAGTGACACAGTAGATCAGTGGTTGACTTGGGCAGGGATGGAGATGATTGCCTACAAACGTATGTGAGGGAACTTTTCCGAGTAATAGAAATGTTCTATATCTTGTTTATGGTGGTGAATACATGGTGTATACATTTGTAAAAAAAATTTTCAAACTGTGCACCTCAATAAGTACATTTTATTGTATGTAAATTATAGCTCAATAAAGTTTACTTTAAATGGAAAAAAATGACCAACTTTAGAATTAAAAATATGAAATAATTACATTTAATATAAGATTGATTAAAAATGAGAATCTTATATAAACTAGAGTTCAAAATTGAATAAAATAATACCATGGAGAAATTCTTTTAAAAATTAGAAAACTACTGGCAAAAAAAGGCAGAGCATAAACATAATTTTTCTGAATAATTTCTTAAAATTTTATGGAAGAATTAAATTCTAAACTGATTAAACTACCCCAGACAGTGTAATTTATGACTGGAATTGGTATAAATTATGATAAATTTATACATAAAATAAAGTTCAGTCATTAAACTATTTTACATGTAAAAATATGAGTGCCATATAGTTGAGTGAAATCCAATTTTAATTTTATTTAATACTTACTGAATGTCCACTGTGTTTTAACCATAGATAATAGAAAAACCAAACATGGGCCTTGTTCTCACAACACTTACTGTCTTGTGAGAGAGAAAATCAAATAAACAAGTGCAAATTACTATGACTATGGTCTTTATCCATTGTTCCAGGGATAGAGCTCCTAAAACTCTTAGAATTTTCTAAGTGATGAGAGTGAAAACATATCTTTTGTTTTATTAATGAGGTGAATTTTGGACACCTAGGAATGAGAGCTGGTTGCCAGGAGAACCAACCTTGTTGTTAAAGGGTTAGAACTTTGAGTCCTACACCCCTGACCTCTGGGGTGGGGAAAGAGGTGCTGGAAATTGAATTCAATTAGCAATAGTAAATGATTTAATCAACCATGCCTATGTAATGAAGCCTCCATAAAAACCCAAAGAATTTTGTTCAGAAAGCTTCAGGGATGGGGAACACATGAAGATTTGGGGAGAGTGGCACACTCATAGAGGGCATGGAAACTCCTCTCCACTTTCCCATACCCTGCCCTATGTATCTCTTACATCTGGCTAAGTTAAGTCCTTTCTTAATAAGCTAGTACTCTAGTAATTTTGATGTTTTTTCTGAGTTTTGTAAGCCTCTCTAGCAAATTAATCATATCCAAGTATTTGCTTTATAGGCATTCAGTCAGAAGCCCAGGTGAAATCTGAAGTGGGGTAGGGGTGAGGGGACAGTCTTGTAGGGCTGAGCCCTTAACCTGTGGGATCTGAATTGAACTGCCAAACTTGTTGTTCTTGTCGTCCAAGAATTGCTTGGTGGTATGGAGAATGCTCTCCCCTGACTACATACACACCTTGGGATTAGTGACCAGAATAGATAGATACATACTACCATAAGAAATTTATAAGATACTGGGTATATAGGAGCCGTGACTAATTTAGATTTAAGCTAGGAAGTATAGAGGGAATCAACTTGGCAATATTTCCTAGATCAAAAGATGTTCAGACTGAACTTTGTGCATAAGCATTCAATTTGGAAATCCTTTATTTATTGTACAACACCTAGTCAGCATATTACCAGAAAGAGAATCCTGCTCTTTAGTCTTCAATTCACTGCAATCTGCCTCTACCAGTACATTAAAAGTGTTTCTTGCCAAAATTAACAATGACTTCTTATTTCTTGACTCAATAGACACTTAAGTTCTTAGCTTGCTTTCTCTTTCAGCAGTACTTCTCATGTCTGGTCAATCCCTTCTCTTAGAAACTCTCTCTTCTCTTGGTCCCCCTATTAGTCTTCTAGGGCTTCCATAACAAACTATTGCAGTCTGGGTGATTTAAACGACAAAATTTATTTTTCAGGTTCTGATGAACCTGGGGGCAAAACAGGAATAAAGATGCAGAGGTAGAGAATAGACTTGAGGACACAGGGAGGGGGGAGGGTAAGCTGGGATGAAGTGAGAGAGTAGCACTGACATATACACACTACTAAATGCAAAATAGATAGCTAGTGGGAAGCAGATGCATCCCACAGGGGAGATCAACTCAGTGCTTTGTGACCACCTAGAGGGGTGGGATAGGGAGAGTGGGAGGGAGATGCAAGAGGGAGGGGATATGGGGATATATGTATAAATATAGCTGATTCACTTTGATATACAGCAGAAACTAACACACCATTGTAAAGCAATCATACTCCAATAGAGATGTTAAAAAAAATCAGTTTTCACAGTTCTAGAGGCTGGAAGTCCAAGATCAAAGTGTCAGCAGGTTGGATTTCTCATGAGGCATCTCTCTTTGGCTTTCAGATGGCTGTCACCTCTGTGTCCTCACAACGCCTTTTCTCTGTGCATGTGCATTGTTGGAGTCTCTTCCTCTTCTTATTAGAACACCAGCAATCTTAATTGCTTCTTTAATGACCTTATCTCTAAATATAGCCACATTGGAGGCAGGGGCTTCAACATATGAATTTTGGCAGGAACACAATTCATTCTAAAACAGTTTCTTACCCAAGGAACTTTTTCTTCCTATCTTCTTTAACAGTTCTCTCTTTCTTCCTTCCATCTCTTAAATACAAAAATAATTTAGGGCTAAGTGTCAGGCCCTTTTTTTTCTCATTCTGACTCTAGCTTTTTTCTCATGCTCTAATTATTTCACATTCCATCTACAAGCCATTGGTTACCAAATACATAATTCTAGTCTACTGTATTCCTTTAACCATAGGAGACACATAAGTTCTCCAAGGGGTAATATCACATCAAAGGACAGGCTCACATCACACTTGAGGAAGGGGGTGAACGTGGGACTCCCTCTAAGGTGACCAGCAGGTTCACTCGAACAATCAAAAATCTCATCTGAAATTGTGTCAGTAAGTGCTTCATTTTACATCCCATTACACAACAATGACTAATATTTATGTTTTTACTATATACCAGGCATTCTTCTATGAGCTTTACATATGTTAATTCATTTTTGTAACTCTCATGACAATTTTATTCTGACTTTATCCCAGTTTTACAGATTAGGAAATTTAGTGCGAAGATAATTAAATAAATTGCTTAAGGTCACACAGCTTGTAAGTGACTGTAATTACCTTGTAGTCTGACTCCAGGGCTCACATTCTCAACCCTTGTGCTAAAACTATGATTATGCATATAACACTTAATATAAAAGTGGCATTTTAAATCAGGATAAAGAAGTTTTAGTCAAAAATATTAGGATAATTGGAGTATTATTAGAAGAAAATTAAGGCATTGTTAGATTTTTTTTCTTCATAATATATGTCGAATGAACTAAAGACTTGGGTATAAAACACACATCCTTAAAAAGTAGAAAATATATAAATATCTTTTTAAAATACTTTTCAGTGAAGGATAGATATTCCTATACATGATCTTATGAGCTGAAAAGAAAGAAAATCTAGCAGATTTGACTATGCTCATTTATTTATAAGAAAATCCTATGCCACCAAATAACACAAACAAATGAAAAGACATGCATAAAGCAGAGAGAAGTTTACTATTGATTAACACAAAAACAAATGGATGCTACATAGAAAAATACAAAATAACAATTATTTCACAGAAGGATATATGTGTGTGTGTATATATATATATCATAGACATATAAAATCACATTATAAATAAAAATTAAAACATTTTTCTCTCTCAAGTTGATAAACTTATTTTTTAATGATAATTCTCAGTGCAGGTGTGGCTGTGAGAAATTTGATATTCCTACATTGCTGAGCTAGTGGGTATATAATTGGTAAAACCTTTCTGGGGAACAATTTTGTAATAAATATTTGGCTTAAAAATTGTCAACTTTTCTTACAAGTATTGTTAACTTTTAGCCTAGCATTTATCACTAAGAAAGTTACTCTAAAGGAATATATTCACGCCTACACACTTATTTTGTAAAGATTTTTATTGACAATTATAGCAGTGAAATATTGATAACAATCTAAGTATCCTGTATGAAAGGATTGTCATAGTTGGTTGGAAAATTAATTTTGCTGCTTTATGCTCAACTATGTAATACTTCATTGCAGGGTTCAGTTTGCTTTCAGAATTAGGGTCTCCACACTGCCAAGTCAAGGCCTGAATTGAGCATAAATGGTAGAATATTCAGGGGCCCATGAAAACCCTCAATATGGACTCCTAGACTATGTCTGGGAATCCTATGGCTTTTGACGTAATGTGATTCCATTACACTACGTAACTTGAACTCAGCCACACACTAATTTAGTTTAACTTTTGCTGGGTAAATTAAAACCATTCGGGCTTCCCTGGCGGCGCAGTGGTTGAGAGTCCGCCTGCCGATGCAGGGGACACGGGTTCGTGTCCCAGTCCGGGAAGATCCGTCATGCCGCGGAGCGGCTGGGCCCGTGAGCCATGGCCGCTGAGCCTGTGCGTCCGGAGCCTGTGCTCCGCAACGGGAGAGGCCACAACAGTGAGAGGCCCGCGTACCGCAAAAACAAAAAACAAAACAAAACCAAAAACCTTTCTTCATGTCTTTCAGAACTGTCATGAAGAAATAGCTTCCCTTGTGAAAACACCCATATCATTATTATCATCGTCATCAGCACCATCAGGATGATTTGTACCATGTTAATTTTGTTAAGCTGGGATCTACAGTTCCCAGAACCCCCTTCTCTATATAGTTCTGGGTTACTGTTGGCCAAAAGAGATACTTGAATGAGATTTGGAGGGTGGAAATAAAGCAGCAGCCATTACCTGTTGAAGGTTGTTTTAGTTTAGTCAGTTGTAGTGATAGACAGATGCAGAGTGGGTTCCTCACTCTCCTCTGCTCCACATCCAGTTCTTTTTCCTAATCACTGACCATATTGACCAAGAGCAGCTCCAGGTCTACCAATAAATGCTGGGCTGTGGACCCACTGTCTGTAGGGTGAGGCCTACAGAGAGAAAATGTCTTTCCATAGACCTTCCTAAGAACTTCCCTTCCTACTGTAGAGTTGCTAGTTAAAAGACAGAGCTCTCACTTGAATTTCATATAAATAACAAATACTTTTTTGTATAAATATGTCCTTAAATACTGCAAAATTCAATTATAATAAAATATTGGTAACAGTCTAATTTCCCTTAATAAAGACAGTCCTAAATTAGTTGGCGTATTAATTTTGACACTTTATCCTTAAACATATAGTCCTCCACTACAGGTACATATTCATCCTAAAAAAAAGTATTTGTTGTTTATCTGAAATTCTAACTTAACTGGGAATCCTGTATTTTTTATTTGCTTGATCTGACTATTCTAGCTGTGGTGGATTGATATGCTTGGTTCTTAGATCCACTGATTTATGACCCCTTCTCCAACACTCTACCTCCGCTTACAAATGTTAACTCCTCCTTCTTCTGCAATTGTGTAAAGTCTACTTCCTAGAGTAAATCGCCTTTCCCATAGTACTCACAGTCACTCTTCTCCTCTGATTCCTAACTTTTATAATAGTAGTAATGATGACAATAAAAAAACCAGTAAGTGCTAAAGTTTATTGAAGCTCACTATATGCCAAACTCTGTATTAAGTTCTTTACATTAATTCTATGTCAGTTACTATTATTTACTCCATTTAAAATTTAATACATCTTAGAATTCAATTAATACATGGTAGTTATATACCAATTTCCGTTGACCTCAGATATTCTTCACTTCTCTCTTTTTCTTCTCTATTGTTCCTCAAAGGAAGTGTGAAGTGGATTAGTAATTTCAGACATCTGCATCCAATAAGAAAGGAAACTGAGGCACCAAAGATTTTGGAGAAACTTTCAAGGTCATATACTGAGTTAATGGAACCCTTGGGAATAGAATTTACCATCTCTGAGATTCCAAGCTGCTGTCTTGATTGTTGTACTGAACAAAACTATATATCTTTAGAAGAGAAAGAAAAATAAATCTTGATATTTCAAAGAATCAGTGCCCATTAAGTTTCTATATTTTATGTGGAGACATTTATACTTAGATGAAAATGTCCAAATGTAACTTACTCCATAAGTTTTAATATTTATTTTTAATCCAAGAAGCTTATATGTCCCTTTGTTGTTCTTACAAAATCAGATTTTATATTCTTTATCAAACATGTGTTTGAGTTCGGTTTCCAAACATAAGCATGGTTTTCATGTAAGTGCCCCACAAGCCTGGAACAATGGGTTTCATATGTAACCCAGACAAGATATTTAAAATAATCTCTTGGAATTTCTTGTTCCATCAGAAATTCTTTCTTTAAGATGGGATTTAGATGAGGAAAGTTTGGGACAAAAATCAAAGAAAAAGAAAAATGGCAAATATTTGAGGAAATGAAATAAACTTGATTGATATAAAAGCTTTCAATGAAAGAGTAATACCAACAACTTATCCTTAACAAGCCAAACCTAGAAGCTGTCTTATGGAGAAAAATGTGATTTCAATGTAATTTCAAGCATCGCTGTAAATCCTTAAGCATGAAAAAGATATTTTCCATTTGTTCTATAATTAAATAGAGGTTTTCCAACAACAGGTGTTCACTTTTCCCTCCTTCTCTTATTTGGGGGATGTTTAGCAAATACAAGTTATTTCCTCCTAGAGGTGAAACACCCATGCACCTCTTGATACTGTCTATGTATTACAAAGTATTTGTTTTGTAGAACTAGTATATTGGAAGTATCTTATTTAATGTCCAGAGTGGAATAAGATGAGAAAAAGAGGAGAAACTTGCCTGGACCAGGAGGACTGATATCAAGGACCTGGTTTTATTTTCATAGTATTCATAAGAACATTCCTTAGCTTAAATTAGGTGCAGTAATTTATAAAGCCTATCTTTTAACTCCCAAGTAAGGCTATATTACAAATTGCACACAATATTCCAACAAAATTTTTAGTTACAACCATACAGTGTAGTGACTTAAAGTAGAGTTTCTAAAAACAAAATTTTTAGTTACAACCATACAGTGTAGTGACAGAAAGACAAGTTGTTCTTTCTGATCTATTGCAAGCCAATATTTCACAAAATATAATAAACAGAAATTATTACAAAAATGATCATATACTTGGATGGACAATATCAAATAGCTATAAAAGTTTTTAAATATTACTTAAGTTTTATTTCTGCACTACCTTGTTGTGGGCATGCACCTGTTGATGGACCACTCTTTGAGTGTTTAGTCTTTGGTATTCAATTACTTGGGTTCAAATTCCATTTCTACTATATTTCACTTGCCTCAAGACCCTCTTCAAGTTACTTAAATGTAAAGTGAGAATAATATTAATACCTTGTTCAAAGTCTGTCATAAAAAATTTAATGAGGTACTATATGTGAAACATTGGGAAGTATATCTAGCACACTACAGTGTCAGTAAAGTCACCGCACCATAATTATGGCATGTAGTTATATAACATACAATGTACTTTCCCACATATCATTTCATTTATTCCTCACAAAATCTCTGTGGGAGTTATGATTTTCCTCCACTGAACAGTTGAGAAAATCAAGGGTCAAGTGTTTAAATGGTTAAAGTATTGAAAAGGTTGCACAGTTGGTAAATGATAAAACCAGGAGTTAAATTTGGTGCTAGTTCTCTCTTAGTAGATCTTGCCCTTCAAGCCATGTCAAAAGCTACACGAAGTAATTGTTTTCTTCATACAAAACAAAGTCTTCCCGCTGGCTTCCTGAGACACTTGGACTCATTACAAAACTTGACAAAAAGCAGGACTATCCTAGCAATACCGAGATCTCTTGATCACCTCTCATTTAGTAGACTTCTTCCATAGGAAAAGTTCTTGTTGACACCACACTTATGTTTCCTTTTCACAGCTACTGAAGAGAGAGGTGTGTACAATTTGTGCTTCCGGTACAGAGTGTTGTATATCTGGTTAATGTGATGGCAGCTGTACTTTAGATGTTGGAAATGTCAATTGAAAAGTAATTTCCAACCCTGAGGTGAGATAAATGACCATCTCTTTTCATGTGTTAGTGGATGGTCTGGCTTACCTTTTCATCTTGAACATGTCCAGATGATATGAAGGTTTCTTTGAGGTTTAGATATTTTACTTCTTACAAGTCCAAAGAAATGTTTACTTCTACCTCTGGTTAAATAGTGCATATGAATTTTCAGAGACAAAGACAAATAAGAAATTCATATGGAACATGAAATATTAGTAATTATGATCTCTATTTGATTCAGAGACAAAGGAAGGCATGAGAACCGAGATGTGTTAAGAGAATAAAATTTCCCTGTGTCAGTAAATTAAAAAGGGAATTACAAAAAGCAAATACCATAGATGCATTTTCTTCAATAATGCCTTCAGGGAAACTTACATTCAGAAAAGAAAACTCTTCAATTATACAGCAGCACAAAATGAGCTTAGTGTAAACAAACCACTGTCCACTACACGAAATAAAGTTATGAACATCTCATTAGCTAATTTAAAAAACCAAGTGATAAAATGAGTTTAAAAATCATGTAGAATAAAGTAACGTGGGTGAAGGTAAACCCGCAACATCCAGAATTATGTCTCAGTGTTTCACTGTGTATATCAAACCTCTACAGGAATGAGTCCTTTCGGAAGAAACACTCTCTCTTCTGTCAAAAGTGTCAAATAAATGAAGTAACTCAACTACACTTGTTTGGGAGTAGCCCTGTGTTCTCAAAATTCTGGGATGAGGTCAGGAGTGCTATAGCAACCATTATGAAATGTGAGATTTCATTGTGCCCTAGACTCTTGTTTACTGCACAGAAAGGACTTTGCACTAGATAAATATAGAGAGTTCCAGGCATTGCACTGTTAGTGGCCAAAAAGCAAATAACCTTTAGTTGGAAAGTAAAGCTGTCCCAGACCTAACAGACAGGGATTGAGAGCTGACTGCAGTGAACATGGTGGAAACTATTTTATTAAGGTGAAGGGAGATTACTACGGTGGATACAATATTACCTGCAACCTGCTTAAATATTCTCTTTGTTATACATTCTCAATAGGAGATGAAAAATTTTGAAGCCAGAATAAAAACATGGGCTTATATGAGAAGTAAGGACTGTAGATAGAGAGAAGAAATCTATGATTAATTTGAGTTCCCTCAGAAGTAGACCCTGAGGCTAGGGTTTGAGAAGTAGTAGGTTATTTGGTGAGGCAGGAAAGGAAAGGCAAAAAATAAAGGGTACTTAACCACTGGGCAAACTGAAAGTTAATCCTAGATAGGAACTCTGGGAACCTATAGGACAGATGCCTCAGAGTTAGCTCAGCCCTGGAGCCATGGAGCTGGAGGAGTTGTATGCTAAATCTATCATTGGTCGGGGAGGAGAGGAGATTACATTTTAACACCACTGATTCAATGCATTGGAACCTTCATGCAATTGGATGTTTCTGTAGGACCTTAAAATGGTGAGGCCTCAGGAGATATGGTTGGGGCATCTACTACAATTTGTGAAGCCAGATTTCCTTGGGATAGTTTAGCAATTTGTGTTATATACTTAGGAATTTTCACACACACACACACACACACACACACACACACACACACACACGTTTGACTTAGGAATTATCTTCATTTGCTTTTTTCTTTTTTATGGTTTTGTTTTTCTGTGTGTGTTTTACTGAAGTATAGTTGATTTACAATGTTGTGTTAATTATTGCTGCACAGCAAAGTGATTCAGTTATACATATATATACATTATTTTTTATATTATTTTCCATTATGGTTTATCATAGGATATAGAATATAATTCTCTGTGCTATACAATAGCACTTTGTTGTTTATCCATTCTATACTAAACATAGAAGTGTGACTGGCATAAAGGCAGAGAATTTCAGCAGACTGACACACAGGACAATGAAGTGGAAAGAATAAACACTTTAAAGTTAGATAGACTAAGGTTCAAATCCTAGCCTTACCAGCCAAGTGAATTTGAACATTTTGAGTGAATTTAATGTATTTCATCTTCATTTTCTATATTGGCCGAATGGGTAAATAATACACATTTTGAAGAGTTGTGATAATAGAGTTCAAGCTCCTAGTACAATGCTTGGATTATAACAGTATGTCAATGAAGATTAGTTATGATGGCCAACACCTTCCCCAGGGCTACCATCACCACCACAATCAGTAACAGTAACATCATATCATCATCACCATCATCACCATTATCAACACCTTCATTGTCATTTGTCCTTGCTCAAAATGCTTGGAGTTTTCTCTGCAAAAGTGAACAAACAAACAAACAAACATCTTTCTATATAATGGGAGGAAAATAAGAACAATTTTCAATATGTAAAAATATGTGAAAAGGACTCAAGACTCCTCTGAAATGAAATGTGTCATTTTTTTAATTGCACTTAGCATTGGGTGTACAGCTGCTTCTGTTAGGACACTTAGGTACTAATTAACAGGCACTAACAGCTTCAAGGGAGAAGAGTCATGTAAATGCTCTTATTTAGAAAATATTTAAAGTAGTCATTACAGAGATTCTCCAAATTATCACATATTTTATGACAATCTATTTTCTAAAATGAACCAAAGGACTAAGCCATTCTGTTAAATACCATGTAGTAGCACCTCCATACAACTGGCTACACCATTATATGGCTCCAGATACAGATTTAACACAGTAATTTCTTTTCCTCTCTTCTGAAAATTATAGCATTGAAGAAAATACTAGTCACTTACATAAATTAACTATACTAATTGGGTATCAGTGACTGAGTGTACATACATGAAGAATTTGACAAAGGTTGGCAAAAGCACGGTGACCTTTTAAATGTATTGTTAATTGAGGAGGCTACTTTTTTTTCGATACCTCAGTAATTCAGATGTAAAAAACCCAGAAATTATTCCACCTTAACTAAAAAATCCAGTCATCCTGATAATGATAACTAAACTTTCCCCTTTATTGATCGTATCTTGCTCCAGATTTTTAACACCATGGATGTGCCGATAACTCTTATTTTTTATCATTAGTCCTGACTGGCTTATCCAAATATCTCCCCTCAACTCACCTCCTTAACCAATATCTTTACCAGGATGACCTATAGGTATCTCAATATCATGTAAACTAAAACAGTGGAGTTTATTTCCCCTCCTCTAATTCCAATGTGCTCCCCCTTGAAGCAAATCTTGGGGAGTCACCTTTGATTCTTCTCTTTCCCTCTCCCTTCATTTCCAAACCATCAGCAAGTTCTAAAGGCTTTGCCTCTAACTTATTTCCTGACGCTGTCTACCTATTGTCTCTCCACTACTCCCATCTATTCCAAACCACCATCTTTTGTTTCCTGAACTACTTCAATAATCTACTCATTAGTCTTCTTGCTTCCCTATAATTCTTTATCAACCACCAATCTAGAAGGCATCTTTAAAACAAAACTTGAATCAGAGTCTGCCATTTTATGCTTAAAAATTTCCAGTGGTCCCAGCTCATATTCCAAATAAAATTTTAAATGCTTACCAAAACACATAAGATCCTACATGGACATTTGCCTCTTGGAATACTTTTTTCTAGCAATTTCCCTCTTACTTTCCAGCCATAGCTTTCTTTTTCAGGGACATATCAAGTTAATTCCTGACTGTGGACTTGTGCTCTTGACATCTGGAATATTCTCCCAAATATTTTTATGGCTAGCTCTTTGTAATTCAGCTCTGAGCTCAAATATCATCCTTTAGAGCAGCTTGCTTTAGCAACCCTATTTAATATCTCCCCCACATCCTCCTCAGTCACTCTATTCATAACTCATTTTTGCCTCATATCATTCACAACTCTTTTTTTCTTTATTAACTCTTCTGTTGTCAATCTCAACAAATAGAATACAAGAGCTATGAAAGCAGACACTGACTGGTACTCCATGACTATGAATGGGACTCTCTGGATGTGATAGCATGCCCTCCCAGGTTGTTCTTCCTATGTAGATAAAGAGTTCTCCCATCTGCTTCAGGAGACTCTGACATGTTGCCCAGAACTGGTTATCCAGCCATTTTGAGTTTTTCAGGACTTATTTCCTGGTCTCAAATAAGCTATCTTGCTGAAGAAGAGTAGTGATAGTTGAAGTCAAAATGCTCCACAACCTCAGACACATTTCATTCCCATGTAGGGATGATTGATCTGACTACAATATGAAATGTGTGTCATGCTAAGTCGAATGTGTAAATAGATAGCCTGGGACTTGGAGGCTCTGTCGACTAGCTTAGACTCTTTGGCCAGAATAGTTTTATACAATAGAATGTTGATTGTTGCCCCTCCCCACCAAGTGGGTACTACACTCTTACCAGTATCATGTTTTATATGGATTATTACCAAGTAGAAAATTAGAACAATCATTGCTCTGCATATAGTAACTGGCAGGTACCCTGATAATAATCCTGGGACCTCTTCTCTTGGTCAGGTCAGGGCTCCCATAGTCTGATGTAGTGGAAGGTTTTGAGAGTTAGTCTTTGAATTGTTTCTTTTCCTAGTTACAGTTGTATTCATCCTCTAGTGTCTACTACAGTCATATCTGTACCTAGATTTGCAACCATTATGGACTGAAATTGTACAAGTTGCTGACATATTAATATGTAATCTATAAAGTCTCCCTTTTTTGACCAGAGAGGAGGTATAAATCAAGAATCAAAGTTTAGTTTGTCTAAGAATTCTTTGCAAGTTGACCTCCTACAAAATTCCATGAAAAATGGCCACAGCTGAATGCTAAAGGCAATTGATTTTGAAATATAGCTGAGGGGGTAAATCAGATCATCCATTTACCATGCCATATAAGCTGTAACAAGGCTTGGACCCCAGCTCTCTGGTCAGACCAGGTGTATGAGTTATCTATAACTATGTAACAAATTACTCCAGAACTTAGCAATTTAAAACAAAAACATTTATGATTTCATAGTTACTGTCAGTCAGAAAGTGAGGAGTGGTTTATCTGGGTGGTTATGACTCAGTGTCTTATGAGGATACAATCAAGAAGTGGTACCAGGCTGATAATTTTAAGACTCAACTGTGGGACGATTCACTTCCAAGTTCACTTATGTGGCCTGTGGCAATACTCAGAAGATATGTTTCCAAGTTCACACATGTGGGTTTCTCCACAGGCTTTTCCCATGACATGGCAGCTGGCTTCCCCGAGCATAAGGAACACAAGAGAGAATGAGAAAGGGAACTAAAGATGGAAGCCAGGGTCTTCTTATGACTGAAGAAGTGAATTCTACTGTACTCTATTCTTTACAAATGAGTCAATAAGTCCAACCTAACTCAAAGGGGAGCAAATTAAACAAAGGTCTGAACACCAGAAAGTGGATCATTGGTAGCCATCTCAGAAGCTGCCTTTAGAGGGTAGGTGATCCCTGTTTATAAACAGCATGCATATAAAATAGGGTTAATTTCCATGTCATATTGCTGTTGGATTCCAGACACCACTAATACTAGTAGGTGCTAGTGTTTTCCTAATCGTGCAACTTGGAAGGCCCTCTCCCAGTTTATTTCTGGGTCCATGAGATTCCTGTGAGCTATTCAAGAATACAATGAACAGTGAGGAATCTGAGCTTTTACTATTGCTTCTGTCTCCATGATTTTCCTGATTTCCCCTTTACTAACTAGCATCCTTGTAAGAGTGGCTTATTGCTATTTTAGCAGATATGATGTATATTCTGTCCCATCATTTGCTTTTGTTGGTACATCACTTATTTTTGTTATTGTTGTTGCCTTAGTATTTTATGTACTCAGTGTTTCAAACCCAAACTTTCCTCAAGTTGTATACATTTACTCTTACTAGATTAAATCCTATTAGATTCTAATAGAAATTTAATAGAAGGTAAAAAAATTTTAGTAGAATCTGTTATACATTTTCTTTCAAAAATCTCTCCTGAATGTTTCTGATCTGCTACACAGCAATTGAATTAAATTTTCCTTTATCATCATACTGATGATTACTTTAACTTTCATCTTGTCATAGATTCTCTACTTATTGGATTCCTTATCTCCTTTATTCTTATTTTTATTGTTGTTTAAATTCCTAAGCTTTGTTCTTTAGTTGCTTCTTGAAGAATAGTGCATTAGAAGTAAAAATTTAAGACATTGGTATGAAATTTTGATTGGAAAAAAAATTTTAAGAAGTTTGAAGCCTTGTTCTATGGTCTTCTAGGTTAAAGATAGTACCGTTAAAAAGCTCCATATCTTTATATAAGAAATGTGTTTTTGTTGTTGTTGTTTTACCTCTCTCTGAAAGCTAGTAGAATCTTCTATTTGTCTTCAGTACTTTGTAATTTCATAATGATATAGATTGATTCATCTCTATCTTCTGGTTCCTTGGTGAGCTCTTTAAATCTAGGAGCTCATGCCCTTTATTTTTGTGAAAATTTCTTGACTGATTTCATTGATGATTTCTTCCTCTCTATTTTCCTTTTTCCCACTTTCTAAAATATATATTTTAATGCAGTTGTCATCTCTCATATTCACTTTGATTTGAGATTAATACCCAAAACACCATTATGGGCAAAAAAAGAGAAAAAAAGTCTTTGCTCTTTCTTTAGTGAGCTTATGTGGGGCAGGGGATGAGCAGAAGTTCAATGTCTATATTCACTCCATCTTCTTTATTTGGGCACACTGAATTGTTTGTCTGTTTTGTTTTTAATTGATTTGTTGGCATCTTTATGTAAATTTCACTAGTGTTTCACTCAAAATATTTACTATAATTATTAATGTTGTTGAGTTTATATCCACTGTCTTGCTATGTTTTTCTATTTGTGCCCTCTGATTTTTTTTCCCTTTTTCTGCCTCATTTTGAATTAACTACATAATAATTTTTAGTGTTTCTTTTAGTGTCCGATTTACTTTTTAGCTCTTCTTCTTTGCATTATTTTGTTAATGGATTACTCTTGGTATTGCAATGCACACTTAGTCTCCTATGAGTTAACATTATAACACCTCTTTTAAAATGTAAGAATCCTACAATGTTATAATTATATTAACACTCCCTCCTGTCTATTATGTTACTGTTACAGTAAATTTTACTTTAGATCCATTATAAGCCCTACAAAAAGTGCTACTATTTTTGTTTAAACCATAAATTAACTTCCAAAGAATTGAATAACCTTTTATTTTTACCTACATATTTATCATTAAATTACTTTTTAGAGATTTATATTTTTATCTGGTATCATTATCCTAGGCCAACATTATTTTCTTATGGCACTTTATAGACTGTTTTCTGGTCCTCTGGATTCTCATTGTTTCTCATACAAAGTTGTTCTTTTTGTTGTTACCTTGTAAGCAATGGGTATCCCCAATGAATTTTAGTATTTAAAAAATTTTTTTTCTTTGTTTACATAAGTTTGACTCTTATGTGCCTAGTTGTGTTTATTTGTTTTGTTTTGTTTTATACTTAACCTGCTTAGACTTCTCTGAACTTCCTCGATCTGTGGATTGAAGAAATTACTTCTTTTGCCATATTTTATCTCTCTTCTCTTCCTAGAATTCCAATTACATGTATATAAGATGACTCAGTTTTCCACAAAGTCATTGAGGTTTTACTCATTTGTTTTAATCCATTTTTCTCTTTGTGAGTTAATTTTATCCATCTTTTCTTCTGCTGTGCAATATGCTGTTAAACTTTCTAATGTGCATTTCTGATTTCACATATTTTTTTTTCCAAGTCTAGAATTTCCATTTAGTTCTTTTGTAGAGTTTTCATGTCTTTCAAATCTTCCCTATGTCTTCGTCCATTATGGTTTCTTTTCAATTTTCTAAATCTTTTATGAAGAGTGATGAGTTTTTCTCCAGCAAAGTTTAATTACTAGAGGCTTGGTTTGTGACTTTGGTAGGATGAGTCTACTTTGGATTTACTTTTGTCCTTGGGTATAGACTTTTGCTGTCAATTGAAAGCTCATGGTGTTTCCTAAGCCCCTCTAATGTGTCAGGACTTGAAATCTAAACAATGTCTCTCTGTTAATGGGTAGCTATTGAAATCTATTCAGCTTTTCAAGTCTTCCAGCCATTGCTTTCTGCTAGTGTAACCGAAGTCTTGCCTTATGCATGTGTAGTTTAGGGTCAGCCTAAGATTTGGGGGATATTATGCACATATGTATCTGCTTCTTCTGTAGCTTCATCATTCTTAGGTGTTCCCCTCTCAATTCCCCACTGTTCTTGGAGCTCTGAACTCAAATATATAACTTCTCAGCCCAGTAAAATCACTGCTTTCTACTTGAGCTCTAGCCATTTGTGGGCCACAAAATTAGCAGTCTCCTGAGGGAAAATGTCAATATTGAGTGTGGATCTCACTCAGTGTGTTTCTATTCTTTCAAGGGTAATACATTCTCTAGGTTCTTCTCCTTATATATAAAGAGATTTATTATAAAAAAAATCACTCACATAATTATGGAGGCTGAGAAGTCTCTAAATTTTGTCAGGAAGTTGGAGATCTGGAAGAGCCTAAGGTATAATTCCAGTCTAAGTCCCAAGAACTTGGTCCTTAGAACCAGGAGAGGGAATGGTGTAAATTTTAGTCTGAAAGTTAGTAGGCTCAAAACCCAAGAATAGGAGATGTTTCAGTTCGAGTCTAAAGACAGGAAAAAGACTGATGTCCCAGCTCAGGGAAGTCAAGCAGGAGGAATCCTTCTTACTTAGTCTTTTTATTCTATTCAGGATTTCAGTTGATTGGATGAGCTAATTCACATTGGGCAGGGAAATCTGCTTTGCTCAGTCTATAGATTCAAATGTTAATCTCATACAGAAACACCATCACAGATGCACCCAGTCAAGTTAACACATAAAATTAATCTTCACCTTCCCTAAGTAGATTAGAGTTCAGTGAAAGAAGAAAAAATTTTCAAGTATGTACGTTACTTTCTCTCAGATATAAATTGTGTCATTCTGTGAAGGGCTCAGTATATAGTTGTGTGGAGAAATCGTGGGTGGATTTCATCAAGGAAGGTATATACAAGCAATAGATGACTTTCCTCAAAATAGAGCCATATTTAGGCAAAGTCTTAAAAAGAGTGGGCCAGCCATTATGCTATTTATTTATATTTATTTATATTCTGTCATGAAGACACAAGTAATATTGACTTAAAAATTAAAGAAAAATAAGAGGGTGTGTGGGTTTCAGGTGTACCTCAATCAGAGCTGCGGAACCACATCTCTGTCAGTCTCTTGGTTGTGCCCTGCTTAGTGTATTAGCATTATTCTCAGGATTGCTTATTTTATAGGCTCATGATGGTTAAAGAAATTCCAGGCCTTATATCCACTATTGGGAAGACTAGAAAGTCTCAGAATTCTCCTATAAAGTCTTTATAACTGTGCCAATTAAGTCATCCCTTAGCTAATTTTTTAACTATGATAATATGTGTAATAAGTTTATTTTACTACTTGGTACATTATTCACAAATGTTATCAGTTGGTACCACTGTTTCTTCTCCTTCTAACTACTTTCGTATTTCAGATCACACTTTTTATGCTATGTTCCCAAAGCAGGGTAAAGGTGATCTTGATCACTCCCGTCCTGTACCTGACATTTTAGGGTGAATAAAATTTACCTATTTTCTCTCTGCCAGAGTAATTTGCTGGGAACAGAACAAATTGATGGTAACAGTGGCGGTGATGATGATGATAATCAGTCTCGTTTGTTGAGTGAATGATTGCTTACCAAGTGCTCTCCTTCATGTGATCTTATGTAACCCCTATACCAATTAGGATAAAATGAATCTCTCCTGGTGGGATGCGAAGCAATTTGGGACCTGTTTATGGAAATGCAGGGATTGCAGCTCTCATATCACATGTAGGCAATTGCTTATTCTGCATGTCTGTAAGAACAGCTTTGCTTGAGACTCTAGTGAACATTAGAATCCCAGAAGCCACTCCAACTGTCTGTGGAGTTGGAGAATCATAATCACCTCACTCTCTGAGTGGATATTCTGCATTAAATTTTATGTAAGAATTTTGTGGACTTTCTTGCTCTCTTTCAGAAAATCCAGCCCTGTACTGTCTTTCAAATTAAAGGTAATTACAGCTCAAATTCAGTCTTAAGTAGAAGCTAATGTGAGCTTATATTTTTGGATACACAAATAAGAAAAAGTAGTTATATTTATCTCAGTTAAAAAAAGAACATTCATAGATACTATCTCACTTGATCTTCACAATTCCATATGATAGGAGGGAGTGAGTGGAATAAATATTTGTTTATTACATGACATGTTCCAGACACCAGACATCAAAAAAAAAATAGATATAAGTAACTCTATAACTCTCATATGAACTTCATGCCAAATGTGTGACCTATGAATTATTGATCGAGACTTTAGAAATTAGGAATTTAAGGCTCAGAGAGTTTAAGTGATTTTCCCAATAGTATGCAACTAAAAACAACTGAAACTAGAACTCAGTCTTTCTGACTCAAAGTCCTGTGGATTTTGCATGATCACAATTGCTGCCTCAGATACTCATGATGCACATTATAAATAAATGTCCTTGGCTTTTTCTGTTGGTTGGCATTTTAAAATAGACTCAGAGAATAATTCATTGTCTGTGTGTGTGTATGTGTGTGTGTTGTGTGTGAGTGGAAAGTCTTTCTCCATTTATATGTGCTCTATTTGCAGATTCATAGTCTAGACGGCCACGGCTGCAAGTATTCACTGGTGGACCATTACAATGATGTTTGTTCTTTCTCATTAATATCATAAATGGGTGTACAGTTTGATAGGTCTAAGTGACAGAAAAATATTTTTATAGGTATAACAGGCACCCATGTCTTTGTAATTAAGCTTGCCTGAAATAAGACCAAAGGCATCAACTTATTTGTGACTCTTATTGTGCAGCCTCTTTTCATGTTATTTTATTAACATAAAGGGTGCTTTTAATTATGCAGAGCTACAAACTGCATTATTGATATTCTGTGAACATTAACTACACCTGACTCTAACAAAGCAAAAACAGAATGCTGTCTCTAATTTTTTAAGATTTTTAGAAAGAAAGAAAGTCTGTGTTATAAAATAAAGTATTTGGAGGTATTATCCTCCTTGCGTTGTTACTATGTGAGGATGTGGATGTAGTGGTTTTCATTGTTGGAAGTTCCCAGCTCCATAATTTTGTTTAAATGTTCTTGAATAGTAGTAACATATTGAAAAACTGTTACTAGAGATTTGTCATCTGACTCTACTTGGCATAGTTTTATTTTATATTTATTTATGTATTTATTTTCATTTTTATTGGAGTATAGTTTATTTACAATTTGTGTTAGTTTCAGGTGTAGAGCAAAGTGAATCAGTTACACATATACATATATACACTCTTTTTTTCTTTTCCTATATAGGTCATTGGCCAATCACATTTTTCACAAAATTAGGACAAAAAAATTTATAATTTGTATGGAAACACAAAAGACCCAGAATAGTCAAAGCAATCTTGAGTAAGAAAAACAGAACTGGAGGAATCAGGCTCCCTGATTTCAGACTATATTACAAAGCTACAGTAATCAAAACTGTTTTGTACCGCCCCCCCCCAAAAAAAAAGAAATATAGCTCAATGGAACAGGATAGAAAGTCCAGAGATAAACCCACCCACCTATGGTCAACTAATCTATGACAAAGGAGGCAAGAATATACAGTGGAGAAAAGACAGTCTCTTCAATAAGTGGTGCTGGGAAAACTGGACAGCTACATGTAAAAGAATGAATTTAGAAAACTCTCTAGCACCATACACAAAAATAAACTCAAAATGGATTAAAGACCTAAATGTAAGGCCAGATACTATAAATCTCTTAGAGGAAAACATAGGCAGAATGCTCTCTGACATAAATCACAGCAATATATTTTTTGATCCACCTCCTAAAGTAATGAAAATAAAAAGGCATACTTTTATTTTTTTAACATATCTTATTTTATGTAGTCTATTGTAGATTTGCAAGAATATCTCAAAAGTGTAGACTTCCACTTGACATTTAATTCAGAATTCTGGAATCTGTCAGTCAGGTTAAATTCTTAATGGATTTAAAGGAAGTAGCTAGTTTCCAGGATCAGGTACCCTAATGACTTTTCATTCAGATTTGTATTGCTTTGTGTTGCTTTACCAGCTAAGTTTGGTTTTTAGATTGAGAGTGTGAGAGAGAGAATGAGAATAATTGCCCGATTGCAGTAGCCTGGTCTTAACCTTAATAGTCTATTATAGATAAGTCACATGGGAGTTTATTGCCATTGGAAGATCATGAAAATGGTAATTGTGAAATTAATAACTATTGTCTTCCAAGATGAAGGAAATTAAAAGAATCAAAAAATCAAGAGGCTTTGTCTTGCTTCACTCTGTACCATCTATGGCATTTTCAGCCAAAAACCCCTTCCATATTAGGATCAACTATGAAAAATTAAAAATAGTTTGAGTAAAATGACTTCTAATATTATATAGCTCTGGTAGTGAAAGATACATATGCCATTGAAACCATCTTTTTATTTTGGGCTTAGTTCAAAACTTTACTAAAAGTGTATTTATGAGTATTTTTTTATGACATTGCTCTTGAAAAATTGGTAGTACCTAGGTGGTCTGATGTTTTATCCATTCCCTCCCTCAACGAATGCATAATAGGTATTTTCTCTGTAAGTAAAAAAGAGAACCAGCCAGTTATGGTCCTTGTGTTTATGGTAAACTTGGGTAGAAATATGTTATAGAGAAAAAGACAAAAACAATTACAGGTGTTGTGATAAGCAGAAAAGAACTTTAAAATGACTATTAAAATACATTAAATAAACTATAGAAAAAGACATGTATGATGTTGATGAGATGGGGAATTCTAGAGCAATAAAAAAAAATCCAAATTGAAATTCTGGAGATGAAAATTACAATATCTGAAATAAACAATTTTTTTCAAGGGTATTACAAGCAGATTGAATGCTGCAGAAAAAAGGATTAAAGAAATTAAAGATGCCTCAGTAGACATTCAACTGATTGTAGAGAGCAGAAGAATAAAAAAATGTAATAAACAGAGTCTCAATGACCTGATGCAGCCATATCAAGCCATTTAACATGTGTGCAACTGCAGTTGCAGAAGGAGAAGGAAGAGGTAATGGGGCAGAAATGTGTGTGTGTGTGTGTGTGTGTGTGTGTGTGTGTATACATATATATATATATAAAGAAAAACTGGCTGAAAAATTTTGAAAATTAAATACAATTTCAAACCAAATATGTAAGAGATCCTACAAACCCCAGACAAGATAAATGAAAAGAAAACCACACTTTTGCCCATTTTAATGAGAGTGCTGAAAACCAATAATGTTCAGTCATCTCTAAGAAAGAATGAAATTAGGCAAGGAAGAGAAGGAGGAGGGAGAAAAGTGTTACTGGGAATGCTTTGTCCAACTCAGATATAGTCTACCAATACTACCCCCAAAAAATTACAGTTAAAATAATAATGACAATAATAATAACAAGTATTATATATGTATATATATGAACTATTCGTACATGATATGTGTCAGATCAATAAAAGCCAAGGGGACTTAATTCATAACTTTTGATGGATTTATTAGGGAAACGGATTTTCTTTTCTGTCCTGGATTTGAAATTATGTAACATGTATCTAATTATGTCACTTTTCTTCTTAAAAGAATGTTCAATAGTGAAGTACAAAGAACATGAGCTATGGGTTTAAATATACCCTAGTTTTAATCCCAGTTCTGTGATTTGTAAGCAGGGTAACCTTGAACATGTTTTGTAACCTCTCTAAGCCTCAATTCCCTCAACTGCAAATGGGAATAATGTGCCAATCGAAAAGCTTGATGTGAAGAGGGAAACTAGGTTCTTTATTCAAAAATGATAGATATGGGTGTTCAAGAACCGTTGCACTCTTACCTCCCCTCAACACCCCTCCACATACCACATTATATAATTTCGACTACTCATCTGCTCATGGAGGCATGTTGAGACCACGTAATCTGGTTCTACTCTGTCTGTAAATTCTCGTTACATCATTACTCTCACTCCCTTCTATTTAGCCAATGTTCTAGCTTTGTTCTACTACAGATCCCCATCAATTATTTTTGATGAAGACTTTGCAGATGCTATTAGTTCTACTAGGAATATTCTTTCTTACGTTTTGTACAAGATAAAACACTTGAATCCTTTAAAATCTGACTTAATCCTCAGGATGTCTTTCTTGCCTCAGATATGAAAGTTTCCTCCTTCCTCTATTCTGCCATATCTGGGACACTTCTAGAACATACATTGTGGTGCAATCTAGTTTGGTTTAAATACATAAATCATTAATTACATTCTAAGTTCAGGAGAGTAGAGGCTGAGTTTTTCATGTCTCTGATTCTTAAAGTTTCCTATGACATTGACACATATCATGTGTTCAACAAATAATTCTCTGAAAACATGAATAAATGGATAGATGAATGCTACTGGTGAAGCAGAGGACAAGTGAAGGGATATGCTTTTATTCAGACCAAAAGACCTAATTTCAAGTCTGAGATTTGCAAATTTCCAGCTGCATGAGGCCTTTGCTAAGTCACCGCATTGTGTTTCTTTGTATTTAGTTTCTCTGTATTTCCTTTCTGCCTGGATTGTTAGAATGAAATGACACTAGTTTTATGGAAATAGGTTATAAACCTTAAAGAACTTTATGTATTTACATTACATGACTTCTTTTATTAAGAATAAATAAAATAAAAATTTACTCGAATGCTTATTTAAAATGATTTCCCAAATGAGCAGTGTCCTTTATGTAACCTAGCATCTTTTGTCATGATTCTTGTAATATACCTTAAATGTATAACAAGTTTTACCTTTGAGCCATCTTTAATGAAATGGATAAAGGTTTGGAAGGGAAAAAAAGACAAAATAGAAGATGAGTGTTCACAGATGAGAAAAATTGTTTTGTTCTGTTTTCCTGGCAGAGACTTTGAGTGAACACTTGTTTATAACTGTATTTCACACACACATGCACATTTTCACATGTAATGTTTCATTTTATTCTTAGATAACAGAAAAACCTTGAGTTTTATATTTTCTTATTTCCATTTGCCTGAGTCTCCAGGCTTCATTCTTTCTTTGCTAAAATGGGAGAAACAGCAACAGTGTCAAGGTATGTTTGTGTATATTAAATGAAATAATACATAAAAGTTCTAGCACATGATAAAGCCTGCAGTAAATATTTTGTTTTGTGGTTTCAGAACAAAATAAATATTTTAAAATATTCGATCTACTCATTAAGTGGGTTATTGCTCTGCATCAAGACTACACGCAATCTCTCATTCTTAGTAGTCTTTGTTGTTCTCACTGGGAGGAAGAAATAAAACTTAAGGGAAAGCTTTTCCTAAGGCTCCCATATGTACGAAAGACAGACTTTAAAATTACCTCATGAGACTCCAGAGATCTGAAATAAAAGTGGAGATAAACAAAGGAAGCTTGAAAAGAGTGAGAAACAGAAAGCTATGGAAAAAGAACAATAGTGTCAGACCATGGAAATCGGGGAAAAAAGAGACAGAATTTATGATTGAAGCACACTGAATAATTCTGGTTTTGTTTTTTGTCCCAAGGCTGCAGATAGTTTGTCCTAAAGGAATAATGCATGACTTGTGTTTTTCAAATACTTAAGAACCATTTGGGGGACAGAGCCATGGATTATTATTTGAAGTAGAGATTTCATACCTTCCCAAGTGGGCTCTAGGTGTGAAATGCTTTAATTAGAAGTAATCTGGTTACAGATTCAATCTGACTTTCTGCATTAAAACATCCCATTGAAGGGAAAATGTCATGGGCTTATTTTTTTTTAATTGTTTACATTTTTTAAGGCAAAAGCAATTACAAATGATCAAAAACATATAATAAAAGATTTTACTTCACTAACTGTCAAGAAATACCAATTAAAATGGGATTTAACTGCTCTTTCACATATTAAGATGACAAAAATTATACAAATTATAATACCTAATGTTGGTGAAGAACAGGGGAAAATAAGCACTAAAACACAGCTGTTGAGAGCATGCATGGGGACTGTTGAAAGAAGCATCAAAATCTGGATGGAGTGAGGTAGAATTTGATAATATTTATCTAGATATATTTTATTCTTCCTTAAGGAATTTATCATAAGGAAATAAGTAGCGTTATAACCACACAATAGAAGAATAAGATAAGAATGCATAAAAATAATACTGCATAAGAATATCTAATGAATGGAGAAATGTTTATAATACAGTTCCATGTTTAAAACATGGTACGGCACCTCTCTGTATGTGATGTGTTTTTTTTTTTTTTTGCGGTACGCGGGCCTCTCACTGCTGTGGCCTCTCCCGTGGTGGAGCACAGGCTCCGGACGCGCAGGCTCAGCGGCCATGGCTCACGGGCCCAGCCGCTCCGCGGCATGTGGGATCTTCCCGGACCGGGGCACGAACCCGTGTCCCCTGCATTGGCAGGCGGACTCTCAACCACTGCGCCACCAGGGAAGCCCTGTGATGTGTTTTTGTTCATGCATTCAATGTCAATATCACTCTGAACATAGAAATAAACCAAATTATGAAGGCCTATTTTTGAATGGTGGGATTTACCCATGATTTTTCTTCATTTTGTTTACTCTCTTCTCCTGTCAAAACTTCCTACTATAAAAATGGGTAACTTTCATAACCATAAGAACATTGTAATTTTCATAATGAGAATATTTTTTTCTTTTAACCTAGCTTTTACATCTTACTCCTAAATTGACTTGTATTATTTTTATTTTAGCATGTTTCATTTAGCTTATTTCTGCAGATTTAGAATCCCTATTTTACATCTGGAAACAGAAGGGCTGTTGGTGATTTGGATGGGCTGAAAGCAACCCAAATAAGTTTTTTTTTCCATAAACTAAGAACCAATGTCTATTTTTTAGTCATTCAAGTAAGAAAGTGATTGTTCACTGAAAAAAAAAATGTTATCAGTTCCTGCAGAAGTTGTTGGGTCTTGGAGCCTTTAATCAGGACCATGGAAAGAAGCACAAAAAAAGTGGAACAAGAACCTGCAGTGTGTCAATGAAATGCCAAGGGATGCAAAGCGACAACATAATGAAATGTGACGTGTCTCTGCAGTGACATGTCAAGCCTGTACAATTCAAAGGCTGGGTTTGCCTAAAACCTTGGCGAAAGCATGGTTCCAGTTAGTTACATGTAAGGGACCTTCAACATTAAAAAAAAGAAAATGTTTATTAACAAAATGCTTTCACTATGGGAAAATCTTCTAGTGACATATATTACCAGTGGAAAAGAATGGTTTGAATTGCAATTCTGTAAATGAAGCAGATCCCCCTAAGGACAGCATTCCAATAAGCATGCTTCAAAGTAAAAGAAGATACCATTATTTCTGTCTTTTCAGTGCCCATATTCTAATGTTCTTTCAGTCTGATAATTACATTTGTGTACTGTCCTATCTGTTTTATTTTAAGAGCAAGGAATCCTGGAAGCTTTGATTTTTCTGATTACTTACCTTGCATCACATTATTTATAAATGAAACACTATTATGCCAATTACACTATTAGTCCTTCAGATTTTTATTTGTTTGCTTTTGCTTTAACATTTAAAAGAACTTTATGAGAGATTTATGCTATGCTTTCTTTTTCACTTGTACATTCAAATTAGGGCTTCTTTTACAGTTTCTTTATAAGAAAATGCCAGGATTCCATTGAATGATTAATAGATACAGATTTTTCCCATTCTCCTTACTATCTACATTCATAGGAGTTCATTTCTTTGTTTCCCAAAATATAACACTTTGTTGAAACCATTAAAGTCAGTGACTTTTTCACTTACTTTAAGTTTTCTACAGATATTTTATAATACAGTCTCTGATTATTAAAGCAAATACTGCACATTTTCAAAAGTCCATATGAAAATTGTCCATGTTTAAGTTTTTGGAAACATCTTTTCCACTTCTGCTTCTTTTAATGTGGTCTTAAAATATACATGTAACAGACCACAAAGAACATGTTTCTTAAGTGTACCTACATTAAATACTCAGAAGTGAGTAGGTAATGCTATGCAGATGTTGTCATGGTAAATACTCATGATAACATACTTGAAAATGGCCAGAACTCAAGTTAGGATCTAGCCCAGTCAGACTTAAATTGCTGGCTGTTATTTTTCAAAATATTTTCCTTTATTTTAGCCTTAATGAATAAATGTTTTCAGGTCTGATACAATAACGTTTGAATTCTGTTGAAACCACAATTTTCCTCTATTCCACACCCACCACAAATTGTATGAAGAGAGAGCTAAGAGGTTGTGATTCCCCAGAGATTTCCCTTCACTACATTGACATGGCTTGTGTTATTTTCCCAACAGTTTCATGTTGGTCTGCTAGAGAAATCTCATAAAAGTGGTTTGGAACTATTTCCTTAAAGAGAAGGTATTTTCTCTTTATATGATTTTACATCCAGTTATTTATTGGGAAAATAAGATGGAATACTAACTAAATGCAGTGTTGATTTAATTCATGAGAGACCTTCTTTTGTTCAGAAAAACATGTTTAAAAAAAAATCACTGATAGGAAAGCCACTGAGGTCCTATAGTCCTGAATCTCTTACAGCTGAGATGAAATCTCTAGACTTGTGTTTGTGTTTCATGATACCATCAGGAGAAAGGCAATGAAAAAAATCTCATGATGTCTGTTGTTTAAAAATGAATACTTTATGCTACCTTAAAATTCATATTTGGAGTTATCAGCTAAAAGCTTCTTTGAATATCTTGAATGCAAATAATACTAATCTCAGAAGAATGAAACCGGAAGTTCTGTTACATAAATCTAAGGTATCTGCTAAATTGATCATCTCAGAACTCCTGGATTCACTTCGTAGCTTTTCATCACACAGACAATAGACTAAATAGCCTTATTCAAACTTCATACAGACTTAGTATCCTTGAGCAAGCCTCTTTTATTTTTAACATCTTTATTGGAGCATAACTGCTTTACAATGGTGTGTTAGTTCCTGCTGTATAAAAAAGTGAATCAGTTATATATATACATACATCCCCATATCTCCTCCTTCTTGCATCTCCCTCCCACCCTCCCTATCCTACCCCTCCAGGTGGACAAAAAACACTGAGCTGATCTCCCTGTGCTATGCGGCTGCTTCCCACTAGCTATCTATTTTACATTTGGTAGTGTATATATGTCCATGCCACTCTCTCACTTCGTCCCAGCTTAAACTTCCCCCTCTCCATGTCCTCAAGTCCATTCTCTACGTCTGCATCTTTATTCCAGTCCTGCCCCTAGGTTCCTCAGAACCATTTTTGTTATTGTTGTTTAGATTCCATATATATGTGTTAGCATATGGTATTTGTTTTTCTCTTTCTGACTTACTTCACTCTGTATGACAGTCTCTAGGTCCATCCACCTCAGTACAAATAACTCAATTTCATTTCTTTTTATGGCTGAGTAATATTCTAGGTCCATCCACCTCAGTACAAATAACTCAATTTCATTTCTTTTTATGGCTGAGTAATATTCCATTGTATATATGTGCCACATCTTCCTTATCCATTCATCTGTTGATGGACACTTAGGTTGCTTCCATGTCCTGGCTATTGTAAATGGTGCTGCAGTGAACATTGTGGTACATGACTCTTTTTGAATTATGGTTTTCTCAGGGTTTACGCCCAGTAGTGGGACTGCTGGGTCATATGGTAGTTCTATTTTTAGTTTTTTTGAGGCACCTCCATACTGTTCTCCATAGTGGCTGTATCAATTTACATTCCCACCAACAGTGCAAGAGGGTTCCCTTTTCGCCACATCCTCTTCAGCATTTACTGTTTGCAGTTTTTGATCATGGCCATTCTGACTGGTGTGAGGTGATACCTCATTGTAGTTTTGATTTGTATTTCTCTAATGATTAGTGATATTGAGCATCCTTTCATGTGCTTGTTGGCAATCTGTATGTCTTCTTTGGAGAAATGTCTATTTAGGTCTTCTGCCCATTTTTTTGATTGGATTGTTTGTTTTTTTGATATTGAGCTGCATGAGCTGCTTGTAAATATTGGAGATTAATCCTTTTTCAGTTGCTTCATTTGAAAACATTTTCTCCCATTATGAGGGCTGTCTTTTCATCTCTTTTATGGTTTCCTTTGCTATGCAAAAGCTTTTAAGTTTCATTAGGTCCCATTTGTTTATTTTTGTTTTTACTTCCATTTCTCTAGGAGGTGGGTCAAAAAGGATCTTGCTGTGATTTATGTCATAGTGTTCTGCCTATGTTTTCCTCTAAGAATTTTATAGTGACTGGCCTTACATTTAGGTCTTTATTCCATTTTGAGCTTATTTTTGTGTATAGTGTTAGGGAGTGTTCTAATTTCATTCTTTTATATGTAGCTGTCCAGTTTTCCCAGCACCACTTATTGAAGAGCCTCTCTTTTCTCTATTGTATATTCTTGCCTCCTTTATCAAAGATAAGGTGACCATATGTGCATGGGTTTATCTCTGGGCTTTCTATCCTGTTTCATTGATCTATATTTTTGTTTTTGTGTCAGTACCATACTGTCTTGATTACTGCAGCTTTGTAGTATACTCTGAAATCAGGGAGCCTGATTCCTCCAGCTCTGTTTGTCTTTCTCAGGTTTGCTTTGGCTATTCAGGTCTTTTTTGTTTCCATACAAATGGTGAAGTTTTTTGTTCTAATTCTGTGAAAAATGCCAGTGGTAGTTTGATAGGGATTGCACTGAATCTGTAGATTGCTTTGGGTAGTATAATCATTTTCACAATGTTGATTCTTCCAATCAGAATGTGGTATATCTCTCCATCTATTTGTATCATCTTTAATTTCTTTCATCAGTGTCGTATAGTTTTCTGCATATGGGTCTTTTGTCTCCTTAGGTAGATTTATTCCTAGGTGTTTCATTCTTTTTGTTGCATTGGTAAATGGGAGTGTTTCTTAATTTATCTTTTAGATTTTTCAACATTAGTGTATAGGAATGCAAGAGATTTCTGTGCATTAATTTTGTATCCTGCTACTTTCCAAAATTCATTGATTAGCTCTAGTAGTTTTCTGTTTCATGTAGTAGTAGTAGTTTCATGTATAGTATCATGTCATCTGCAAATAGTGACAGTTTTACTTCTTTTCAGATTAGATTCCTTTTATTTCTTTTTCTTCTCTGATTGCTGTGGCTAAAACTTCCAAAACTATGTTTCATAATAGTAGTGAGAGTGAGCAACCTTGTCTTGTTCCTGATATTAGTAGAAATGGTTTCAGTTTTTCACCACTGAGAACGATGTTGGCTGTGAGTTTGTCATATATGGCCTTTATTTTGTTGAGGTGAGTTCCCTGTATGCCTATTTTCTAGACGGTTTTTGTCATATGTGGGTGTTGAATTTTGTCAAAAGATTTTTCTGCATCTATTGAGATGATCATATGATTTTTCACCTTCAGTTTGTTAATATAGTTTATCAAATTGATTGGTTTGTATATATTGAAGAATCCTTGCATTCCTGGGATAAACCCCACTTTATCATGATGTATGATCCTTTTAATGTTGAGCAAACCTCTTAATTTGCAAGGACCTCAGTTGTTTTGACTCTTAAACTAGATCACATTTCAATGTATTTCAATACACATAGCAGATTATTAATTTACTGCCTTGAATTGCTCCCTGTTTTGTATCACCTATGAAATATAATGGGATAAGATAGAATAGAATAGAATAGAATAGAATAGAATAGAATAGAATAGAATAGAATAGAAATTTCTTCTCAGTATCTGATATAGTGCCCAGCACATAGTAGGTACTTAACAAATGTTTGCTACTGTTGATAGTGTTCTGTAGCTCACTCTTACCTTGATTTCAGTGAGCAGTGTTAGGATTTGACATGCATTAACCTTCTTTATCTAAAATGAATGTTTTCTCTTGCCTTTAGTGATAGCATGTTGTTAAAAGCATGCTCTGTTACCTAATATAATATGTGAAGTTTAATCACCAAAAGTAGCTACTTCAGAATATACCTAGAGGAATGTCCTGATTAATGGGCAGAAGCTATGCCTTCAACAAATTCTAAAATGCAGAATATGAGTTTACATGAGCAGGAAACATCAGACTACAAGTCCCCATTCTGTTATTCATTTTGTTCAATCACCTGTGAAAAGAGCCTTTGTGATTGTTTATGACAAAACATATTATAGTATGTTTATGTCCTTCAACTTCAGCACCTGTAGCAGTCATTATGTCCTGAGCAATCAGTACTTATGAAAAACAGCTGAAATACTTCTTTTCACATGAATGCAAAAGTCCTTCCAAAGAATCCCTTCTGGGAATGTGAAGAATAATATCAGAACATAGGCTAGCTTGAAGTCACAAATGCTGACAGTTCCTGCTTTTGGGGATAAAGATACAGTGGAGACTTCCTGACAAATGCTTGACTTACTTCCCCCTTACCTGTTCACAGAACAAGTGTCACACATGGGATTACAAAGTCAGTGGTGATTTCCCTAGTTAAATACTCTAGGTATTAGGTTGAGTGCCAAAGGGAAGAACCAATCATCTACTAATGCTTTATGACTTGTCAGGACCAGAGCAGCTCAACCCATAGTTAAAAGTAATATATGGTATAGCAAGAAAGGCATTGCTTTTTAGCACAAAATACGACTTATGAATTTAGAAAAATACAAGTAGACATGATTGCTGAAGTGACCCAGGAGGAAGAAATTTCTACAGTTATAAGTCAGTTAGTGATAATTTTAGGATGCATTGTAGAAAGTTGCTTTGTTTGGTTTGGTTTTCTATAAAGAAACAAAAACAAACATGATAAAGTAGAATGCATGACTCAACAGGCCCCTCTCCTTAAACAGCCTGAGAGCCCAGACATCCAGGGTAGCCAATTTCTTTCTCTTGGTCCATTGCTGGTAAAAATGCATGTTTGACTTCAGAAACATACATAAAATGGGAAAGTTTGTTATTGACAGAAATCCAGCAAATAATACCAAGGTTTCTTTCCAGTGGCTTGCAATTTCTCAGGTTTCTAAGCATTGCAGGGATAAAGACTCTTCTTTTTAATAAAACTTATCTATTCTGTAAAACTTATGTTGTACAAATTGTCCTGAGAAAAATTAGTTGGAAGTATGGTAACTTACACTTCTTCCCCAAGTGTATTTGGAAATGCATCAGATTTAGAAACCAAGGAAATACTTACCATATGTTGGGGAGGAGGGACGAAATGAAATTGGATGATTTTCATATGTGAATATAGCTTTGCTCGAGTTCATGTAAAAAATATGGAAGAGCCAGTACATTTGTACATTTTCATTTAAAATATCTTTTTTTTCTTTTTTTTTTACTATAAACCTGCCCTGAAACTTGTACTGAGCAGTTGTATAATTTTTTACATTTTATGATACAAAACCAACTTGTATAAAAATTCCTTTATGGGAATGAACACCTAAGAAAGTGCAGTTGGGTCTGGCCTTCCAATATGTGTTACTCATTAGAATCAAAAAAATAATGGTTTCAGAGGGGTTTTTTGTTTGTTTTTTTAAGAGAGGTGCAATAGAAAACCAAAAACATTCTAGACAGGAGATTGCTGAAATCACAAGATTACTACATTTCTTTGATTTCTGCCCATGTGAGGTCTCCTGCAGAGGTGAAGATCTTGATAATATGAATGCCCACATAGCTAATTTACAGAACCCTGGTGTGGAACTCCCTAATTCAAGAACCCTAAGGAAATGCTGGCTTCCCTGGTGAAAAAGTCATAATATGACTCTTTATTTAAATGAGTTAATCTCCAGCTCTTTAAAAGTATCTCTGGGATTCTCATTGTGAAGCTTTTGCTTTCTTCAAGGTATTAGCTCTTTCACCAAACAAAAATCCTCTCTTTTTGAATAGGTGCCTAATAGTTCCAGAGCATTACACTTTTAATTACATTTATTTAAATAACAAGTAATTTTATTAAATAGTTAAAGACCCAGGTTCTCAAATGATTTCCCATTTCTAAACCTTTTCTTATTCCAATGAATTGGCTTGACATATGTAACTCGGATGAAAGTATTTCAGTCTGTAAACTCCTTATTAATCATTAAACACACTGCCCATTTGATGTCTGGCCTGACACTCAGATAAGACATTACCTGACTTCATTACCACTAAGCTCAACTATTTTATCAGATGAATTGTGCTTCAGTAATTCAGTGATTAGACAAAAAGCAAAATAGCCCCCAGCAATTAAGAAACATATTTAAAATCACTTTAGACCAAATGTACTTCTTATAGACCTTTTTTCTTCATTCTCTTTAGAGCGTTTTCCAGACTATGTCTTATAATTGAAAGAAAATTTAATCCTGCATTAACCATATAATCATTTTGCAAGCTAGGTTCTGGAACTCCTCTTTATTGAAGTGGATTAGTCCAGAAATTGTGGATTAATGATTTCAGATTGTATTTAAAGTCTTGTAGACTCAGCGTACCTCAAAAACTCTTTATTTTCATTCTTATTAAACCATTGGAATATTAATTTTTGGCATTTATCACCTTTATTCTAAAAGATCAAAGTGTTATAAGAGCTCTAACAGAAGAAAATGAAAACAGTATTATATAGTAAGAGAATATAGTCCTGCTTCCTGTTCAGCAATCATATATTATGCATACAAATCCATAGATTTTGACATGTTTCTTGACCATGAGATAAGTCAAGTAGGTTCTCCTAAAACAAAAAGGATAAGGGTACAAAAATTAGATGTTTTATTTAAGATAGTGTCTATTTGAATAATAATGACAAAAAAGTATTTTATTCTTAAATAAAAGTATTTTTCTATACCTTATTAAAAAAGTAAATAATATATAATAGTTTTGGTAACCTTTGCATAATTATTTGCATTTTAGAAAGCTCTTTTGCATGCTTTATCTCATCAAAAATTTCCAATAAATTTTTAAGGTATTAATGTCAGTTGATGTTGTAAGAATTTAGTGATAGAAATGTGAGGAAAATTACTATCTTAAAAAAATAGAATCTATTAGCTCATGAAACAAACAAAAAAATCATATTCAAACATTTGAATGCAAGAATTAAAAATGAAATCCTCTCTCTCTTAACTCTATTCCCTTCCACTTATCTTCATTCTCTATAATGCTCCATCCAAGCAGTAGCAAAGTGGTCACTGGCAAACTAAAGTCAAATTTTCCTCCTTGTTCACAATCACAGAAAAAGGGAGGTTTCTTTTATTTTTCTTTTTTAATTTTTTTAATTTAATTTAATTTATTTTTTTATAGATCAGGTTCTTAAAAATTATACATTTTATACATATTAGTGTATATATGTCAATCCTAATCTCCCAATTCATCACACCACCACTAACACCACCACCTCCACTCTCCCCCCTTGGTGTCCATACGTTTATTCTCTACATCTGTGTCTCAATTTCTGCCCTGCAAACCGGTTCATCTGTACCATTTTTCTAGGTTCCACATATATGCGTTAATATACGATATTTGTTTTTCTCTTTCTGATTTACTTCACTCTGTATGACAGTCTCTAGATTTTTCCACGTCTCTACAGTGACCCAATTTCATTCCATTTTATGGCTGAGTAGTATTCCATTGTATATATGTACCACATCTTCTCTATGCATTCATCTGTCGATGGGCATTTAGGTTGCTTCAATGACCTGGCTATTGTAAATAGTGCTTCAATGAACATCGGGGTGCATGACTCTTTTATGAATTATGGTTTTCTCTGGGTATATGCTCAGTAGTGGGATTGCTGTGTCATATGGTAATTCTATTTTTAGTTTTTTAAGGAACCTCCATACTGTTCTTCATAGTGGCTCTATCAATTTACATTTCCACCAACAGTGCAAGAGGGTTCCTTTTTCTCCACACCCTCTCCAGTGTTTGTTGTTTGTAGATTTTCTGATGATGCCCATTCTAACTGGTGTGAGGTGATACCTCACTGCAGTTTTGATTTGCATTTCTCTAATAATTAGTGATATTGAGCAGCTTTTCATGTGCCTCGTGTGCATCTGTATGTCTTTTTTGGAGAAATGTCTATTTAGGTCCTCTGCCCACTTTTGTATTGGGTTGTTTGTTTATTTAATATTGAGCTGCATGAACTGTTTATTTATTTTGGAGATTAATCCTTTGTCCATTGATTGGTTTGCAAATATTTTCTCCCATTCTGAGGGCTGTCTTTTCGTCTTGTTTGCAGTTTCCTTTCCTTTGCAAAAACTTTTAAGTTACATTAGGTCCCATTTGTTTATTTTTGTTTTTATTTCCATTATTCTAGGAAGTGGATCAAAAAAGATCTTGCTGTGATTTATGGTAAAGAGTATTCTTCCTATGCTTTCCTCTAAGAGTTTTATAGTGTCTGGCCTTACATTTAGGTCTCTAATCCATTTTCAGTTTATTTTTGTGTATGCTGTTAGGGAGTGTTCTAATTTCATTCCTTTACATGTAGCTGTTCAATTTTCCCAGCACCACTTATTGAAGAGACTGTCTTTCTCCATTGTATAGCCTTGCCTCGTTTGTCATAGATTAGTTGACCATAAGTGTGTGGGTTTATCTCTGGGCTTTCGATCTTGTTCTATTTACCTATGTTTCTGTTTTTGTGCCAGTACCATATTGTCTTGACTACTGTAGCTTTGTAGTATAGTCTGAAGCCAGGGAGTCTGATTACTCCAGCTCTGTTTTTGTTCACTCAAGACTGCTTTGGCTATTTGGGGTCTTTTTTGTTTCCATACAAATTTTAAGATTTTTTGTTCTAGTTCTGTAAAAAATACCATTGGTGATTTGATAGGGATTGCATTTAATCTGTAGATTGCTTTGGATAGTATAGTCATTTTCATAATATTGATTCTTCCAATCCAAGACTATGGTATATCTCTCCATCTGTTTGTATCAACTATAATTTCTTTCATCAGTGTCTTATAGTTTTCTGCATACAGGTATTTTTTCTCCCTTGGTAGGTTTATTCCTTGGTATTTTATTCTTTTTGTGGCAATGGTAAATGGGAGTGGTTCCTTAATTTCTCTTTCAGATTTTTCATCATTAGTATATAGGAATGCAAGAGATTTTGACCTTAATTTTGTATCCTGCAACATTACCAAATTCACTGATTAGCTCTAGTAGTTTTCTACCATATTCACTGATTAGCTCTTGTAGTTTTCGGGTGATATCTTTAGGATTCTCTATGTATAGTATCATGTCATCTGCAAACAGTGACAGTTTTACTTCTTCTTTTCCGATTTGGATTCCTTTTAATTCTGTTTCTTCTCTGATTGATGTGGCTAGGACTTCCAAAGCTATGTTGAATAATAGTGGTGAGAGGGGACAGCCTTGTCTTGTTCCTGACCTTAGAGGAAATGCTTTCAGTTTTTCACCATTGAGAATGATGTTTGCTGTGGGTTTGTCATATATGACCTTTATTATGTTGAGGTAGATTCCCTCTATGCCCACTTTCTGGGGAGTTTTTATCATAAAGCGGTGTTGAATTTTGTCAAAAACTCTTTCTGAACCTACTGAGATGATCATATGGTTTTTATTCTTCAATTTGTTAATATCATGTATCACATTGATTGATTTGAGTATATTGAAGAATCCTTGCATCCCTGGGATAAATCCCACTTGATCATGGTGTATGATAATTTTAATGTGTTGTTGGATTCTGTTTGCTAGTATTTTTTGAGGATTTTTGCATCTATATTCATCAGTGATATTGGTCTGTAGTTTTCTTTTTTAGTAGTATCTTTGTGTGGTTTTGGCATCAGGGTGATGGTGGCCTCATAAAATGAGTTTGGGAGTGTTCCATCCTCTTCAATTTTTTGGAAAAGTTTGAGAAGGATGGGTGTTAGCTCTTCTCTAAATGTTTGATAGAATTCACCTGTGAAGCCATCTGGTCCTGGGTTTTTGTTTGTTGGAAGATTTTTAATCACAGTTTCAATTTTATTACTTGTGATTGGTCTGTTCATATTATCTATTTCTTCCTGATTCGGTCTTGGAAGACTATACCTTTCTAAGAGTTTGTCCATTTTTTCCACGTTGTCCATTTTACTTGCATAGAGTTGCTTGTAGTAGTTTCTTAGGATGCTTTGTATTTCAGCGGTGTCTGTCTAGCCTGCTTCAAATTTCTATTCCTGTACCAATTGCTGATGCTAATTCCTGAATGGCCTGGCCAAGTCAAGTGTCTACCTTGACAGAGTCAGATCAATTTCTTTCAAACCACCTGAACAAATGAGTTTACTGTTTAATAAGAAATGACAGGGGTGTGGCACAAGTTGGGAAGGAGGCAGATATGGTTCTCAAAAAAAAAAAAGTTCTAGGGCTGATATGCATACATCTGATATTTTACAATTCCCTTTTACAGATGAGGAACCTGAAAGCAAAAGTGATTAGGTGCCTTGACTTGTGTTTTCAAACTCCTTAAAATCAGATCTAATAATTTAAAATTGTGAATTACTTTACAGAAAGATCACTCAAGTGCCTCATTTTATCAATGAGAAAACTATGTCCTCCTAAGCAGTAAGTTTGAAGGCTACAGAATGAAAATAAAACCATAGGTTTCATAGTGTCCAGTAGTGTGCTCTTCCTATCATTCCAGGTCATTAATTATATTCTTTTTTTGAGAATTAATAATCTATAATTGTGTATGTGGTGACTCCATATTTTCCAAATATGTTGTTAGATTGCAATACTCTCTACCATTATTGTGATAAATATATTTCAGTGTTTTATAGTGATTACAGAACTGGCCCCAAAGTGTGAGATTGTTTTTTCCTGAGCTGATATTTTGAGTGTGAATTTTTTCTGACTGTCTAAAGGACCTACTTCTTTGGCCTATATACTTACTGTCAGAGCAACTACAACCCTCTGCCCCACAAAGTACTAGCCTTATTAGAAAGAAAAAAAATTGTGACTCTCTTGAATCTGTTGGAGTGTCTCTCATTGTAAATAACAAAGCCTAAAACAATGATGTTTAGAGAATAGGTCACTTAATAGCTCACTTAAAAGGAAATCAGGTGGGCCATATTTAGTGTTGGTTTGTCCAGCAGGTCAACAAACTTCTTGTTGGTTTCATCCAGACTCTCATTCTTTCAAAGATTTAAGATGGATACTAAAAGAAATAGGGGCTACATGTTTCCTAATTCACAACCATGGTGGATAGAGAAAAATGTTCTTATTTACTCTGAAGAGTAAGAAAGAATTTTCCCAAAGGCCTCTTATAAACCTACTACAGAACTGGTCACATATCCATTAGTAAAGCAACTTCTAGCAAGTGAGTTGGGACTACACTATGACCATTTAAACCCACCTCAGGATCAATTTCTCCAAATACAGTCTTGCTTCTTGAGGAGATATTAATGCAGCCACACTACTGACTACTGGACATAATGCTAGATCACAGAGAAAACTCTGGTCCCATTGCTTTCTACTTGAGAAATTTCCAAATAACTACAGGAGAGAATTTCAATTGAGAAGACAAAGATGGAAACCTGACCATAAACCTGATTATTTTTTCAAGTCCAAATGCACTAAGGAGTCCTACTCACAGTGAGTAGGACTGAGAAAGTGGTTCTGAAATATTGTTAAGAAATACTCTATGAATTAACAATTTTTGAGTTCTATGAACATAGTTTTAAGGGTGCCAGATAAGTTTTTATTTCTTTGAACTTTGATAAAATAAAGGGCTTTTATGAATTGTTCACCCATGAACATGACAGGCTTACACTTGAAACTCTGATGTAAACAATAAAATCAGGAAGGATCTTGTGTGTATCATATTTCCTGCAGAAAAATTGTCCTTAATGTAAAGGGAAATCAAGATGAACATGTTACCTCTCATTTATTCAGATTGGCACTGCTTTTGTAAGAAAACACTCCAGGAAGGATTATGTAAATTACTCTGAATATTTTCACAGACCGAAGAGGAAATCTACTCAACAAAAGTGCTGGGTAATGGTTTGATCTCCAACAGAGAACACCTTCTCTGTTGACCATTGGCTGCACCCACGTTTAACGATTTGTTTATTTTTTAATTGCTCCACAGTTGTTCCAGAGTGTGAGAAGTCGTATTCCATTGAACTGGCACTTCCAATTTTAATTTATGCATGTGTATGTACATTGGTTTTCTCCTGTAGTTCTTAAATAATTTTATGGCCATTACTGAGTGACTAAAATAGGTGCAGATTTTGCAAGCTTCTGTCAGAAGATGTTTACAACTCTCATCATTCTTAGGACAATCATGTTCCAGCAGGTTCAGGCAGTGTGCAAAATGTGGCACACGTGTGAATTGGCCATTTCACACCACTCTTACAATATTGTCAGTAATAATAAAACCAAGGGAAAGACCTTGGGGAGGGGGATAAGCTACACATTAATTTGGTCATGAAGCTTTGATATGTGATCTTTGTTAGACCCAGAGATGCAAAGTACAGCTTGTTTTGTAAACTTCTTACCAAGGACTGAGGCCATAGCTTTATTTTAAAGGTTCCCACTTCTGAGGGAGGTGCCTATCTCACAAAGTCCATGTCTAGAATGTAATAGCCTTAAGTTTCTAGATGATTCTGTCTCAGTACTTGTTTTGTTAATTTTGAAACACAACTTTTCATGTGGCATCTAACACTATAGTGATGAGGAAAGCAAAACCCTCTCAATGTAGTGTTTCAAATAACATGTCACTAGCTATATAAAGCTTGCCACAAATTCTTCCCTGTTCACCTTCCCACCTAAACTCCTGACCTCTCTAGAAGTATGTTTTGCCTTCTTTGGGGTTGGCTGTTTTGGGACTTTGTGGACAGAGCTTAGATATATGAATTTGAATACAAATTCAGCTGAATTTCTCCAGAATCTATATTTTTGGATTATTATACTAAATTGCCTGTATTCCTTCTTTCATCTAATGTTTAGTGCCATTTCTTTTTTGATTTCTCAGAGTAATTCACATGATACAGCCATTTTTATATGTCTTCAGAAATATATCTCTCCATTTCTATATTTCATTATTATATACAATTTTTATTTTATTTTATTTTATTTTTTGCAGTACGTGGGCCTGTCACTGTTGTGGCCTCTCCCGTTGCGGAGCACAGGCTCCGGACACACAGGTTCAGTGGCCATGGCTCATGGGTCCAGCTGCTCCGCAGCATGTGGGATCTTCCCGGACTGGGGCACGAACCCATGTCCCCTGCATTGGCAGGTGGACTTTCAACAACTGTGCCACCAGGGAAGCCCATATACAATTTTTATTATAATAATTTAAAATGGGCAATATATGTTTACTATTCCACAAATTTTGAGTTTTATTTCAAAAAGTATAAATTAAAAACTCCAAAATTTATGTTGTTCATGTAAACATGTAGCATATACTGGTAACCTTTTAGTGTCAGCACACATAAATTAACAGATATGATTTGGGTTGAGATTTCTAAGGAGGGCATATAAATAGTATCTTTTTCGTCCCAAGTTCTGTAGATCAAGTGGGGTAAAAAGAGTGGTAGATGGGGTTGGAATGCCCTTTTATTATTAATAAAAGCTAAGTTAAATGGAAATCTGTAGAATGAGAGTCAAATGGACTTCCTAAGTCTAAACCTGAGTTGGAGAACTTTATCCAGTCAAGCAGTTTGGAATAAGAGACTTCCTGCATGCAGTAGTAGAAGCTGCTCTTTGAGATATGAGAGGTAACTTCCTCCTAAAAAGGAAACAGTATAGAGCCAACCAAACTCTTGCCAAGTTCAGCAATCAGTAAGGGGTCAGAGAGAGACATGTAGGACTTAAGGATATGTCCTCCTCATTGAAACCAGGGGCGTTGAACTGATTTTCCTCCCTAACACTTTCACCTAATCGTGGATGCATGCATGGTCACTGGATGGACTAATCATCTGAAAACTACAGACAGTCTTAATCTTAATATTATTTACTTTGTTTCTCATAAAGTTGTGGTCTTTAATTTTTAAAATTTTGAATAAATCATTTAAGTATTGAGGTTAAATGGAATTTCAAGTACAGTGTTTCAGAGAACATATTAGACTAAAGATTAATCATTATTTGTCTGAAATTCAAATTTAACTGAATGTCAAATGTTTTCACTTGGTAAATTTGTCAACTCTAATTTCATGGGATTTTTTTTGAAAAATAGTAGAATCCATCATGTCTAGCTATAGTTAGAAATGTCCACGTTTTATCCCCAAGATTCACTTTTTTTCCAAACTATTTAAAAGCCATAGATTTGTTGGTTGGGAGTAATTTGCTCAATCCAAGCTCCAGAGATGATTCCTGATAAGTATAACCCTACTGAGGTAACAAGATGCCACTTAACACAGTGCTTGGTTCAGGTACCTAAAGTCTGCTCCAATCAGCATATAACATTTCTTTGTCCATAGTGAATTTATCTGGGATGGAAATATGATCAATTTCAGAGGTCAAGTTCATTCAAGATTCATAAAGAATTATGCTATGGACATCTAGAAAATATATGTTTTTTTTTAGAATTCTCTGAGAGCTATTGTAGCCAACTTTTGTGTATTTCTGAAAGACGTAGTATGAAGATATGAAGCCTGGAACTGTCAGTCATTTTGACATCATGAAGGAAGTCAGTGTTGGGTAAACTCTAGTACTATGAAATACAGGGAACCAAAATAAAATTGGACCTTTGAGGGTAAAGATGAGCATCTAAATTAAGACAGATGAAATCTACCCTTCCTTTGGAACTTCCAGTTATGTTAGCCAGCCATTCACCTATATTCTTTACCCTTTATTCAGCTTTTGCTTTTGTTGTTGTTATTATTTTTAAGACATTTTTAGGCAGTTAACAGCAAAACTGAGAGGAACATATAGAGATTTCCCATATGCTTCCTGCCCTCATGCATGCATAACCTCCTTCATTATCAACATCACTCACCAAGGTGGTACATTTGTCACAACTGATGAGCCTACACTGACACATCATAATCACCCAAAGTCCATAATTTACTTAAGGGTTCACTCTTGGTGTTGTTTATACTATGGGTTTGAACTATTAAAAACCAAAATTCAACTGAGTAAAATTTAAAGATCTTATTGGCTTTACTCAACAGTTCATGAATCAGGCAAGCATCCCACCTAGCAAATAGAAAGGAGCCCTGAAAAGCAGTACAAAATGGAAGACTTTTATAGGAAGAAGGAGTCAGAACAAAGAAGTTATTCTAGTAAAGAGCTGATTGTTTCAGGCAAAGTCACCTTCCTCTGGGCCTATCAGGCAGATTATCTCACTACTGCTTAACAGGAAATTCCAGACTGACTGGTTAGGATTACATCCCTGGGAGAGGTTGAAATTGCAGTTAGGTTAGGTATTAAGTTTCTGTTTGGTGACATGCGCTTAGCACATGTGACTCCATTTTGGGTCTGTTGTTTCTTTCTTAACAGAACAAATGTACAATATAATGATATATATCCATCATTATAGTATCATACAGAGTATTTTCATTGCCTTAAAAATTCTTTGTGCTCTGCCTACTCATCCATCTCCTTACTCCAAACACTGGCAACTACTGACCCTTTTACTGTCTCCATAGTTTTACCTTGTCCAGAATGCCATATAGTTGGAATCACACAGTATGTAGCTTTTTCAAATTGCCTTCTTTCACTTAGTAATATGCATTTGTCTGCATGTACCACAGTTTATTTATCCATTCACTTACTGAAGGACATCTTGGTTGCTTCCAAGTTTTAGCATTTATGAATAAATCTGCTATAAACATCTGTTTGCAGGTTTTTGTAGTGACATAAGTTTTCAACTCTTTGATGTAAATACCAAGCACAATTGCTGGATCATATGGTAAGAGTATGTTTAGTTTTGTAAGAAACTGCTAACCTATCTTCCAGAGTAGCTGTATCATTTTGTATTCCCACCAGAAAAGAATGAGAAGGATGTAAGAGAGAAAGTTGGTAATGGGGTTGGACAAAGGGTATTTTAGAGGGAAAATATTCTTTTTAAAACAGAGAGCTAAGAGACTGTGCACTGCCTTCAGAACAGTTCAGAATGACTAAGGTTTAGAATGCCTCTCAATAAATGTGAAGTTATTAAACTGGAACTAGATAATAATGCTGTGTGCTATATTGAGAAGTTGAGAATTTAATTTTGGTGAGAATTCATTGAGGAAGTTTAAGTAATGGGGTAATAAAATATTGATATGATCCAGGTCCTCTGGCCAAAATGAGAACAAGTAGGAAAGGAGCAATACTAATGGTAAAACAAGCATAAAACTGGTTAGGAGACCATGGGTACCTGTAATTTAAGTGAAACTGATGAGAACATGAATTACAGAGTCAGAGGTGAAAATATGAAATTTTTTGTGGAAGTTACTAAAAACTTTTTTGAAAAGATTTTAAAAGTTCTCATCACAAGAAAAAAAATAACTAAGTTTGGCGATGAATGTTAATTAGACTTATTATGTTGGTCATTTTACTATATATACAAATACTGAATCATTATGTTGTACATCTGAAACTAATATAATTCTAATGTCAATTATATCTCAATAAAAATTAAAGTAAAGAAATATCTGATCAAGAATAGGTGACAGCTTAAATAATCAATATCAGGAATGAAAGAATGAAACTCAATACAGATCCTATAGACATTGAAAGAATAATAGGAAACTATAATTAATCAATATCCTAATAAATCTTCCAATCTTGATGAAATGCACAAACATATTAAGAGATACAATTTTTTAAAAACTGAGACAAAAAGAAAAAGAAAACCTGAAACTCTGAATCAATACAAACATATCAAATTCGTAGTTAAAGTCTTTCCCATAAGTAATAGTCTAAGCCTAGATGGCTTAGGAGCTGATTTCAAACAACCACAATTATACACAAACTCTTCCAGAAAGAAGAGGAAGGAACAATCCCAATTTATTTTATGAGGAAAGTATACAAATACACTGATACCAAAACCGGCAAAGATACTGAAAGAAAACTACAGACGACTTACCTCATGAACACAAACACAAAAATCCTTAAAAAAAAATATTAGCAAATTGAATTTGGAAATATATAAAGAGTATACTTATGTTGACAGAATGGTGTATATCCTAGGAATTAAACAATTGATTTAATATTTGAAAAATAATCAATGTAATTGAAAATATTAACAGAATCTAAAAAAACCCATATGATCATTTCAATATATGTGGAAAACAAACTTTTTTTTTTAAATCCAGCATTCATTTAAGTTAAAATCTATCAGCACACTGGACTTGGAGAATAATTTTCTCAACCTATTCATGTATGAAAAAACAGGCATGTATGAAAAATTTATAGTGAACCTGTATGATAGTGAAAGTCTAAATGCTTTCCCCTAAGACTGAAACAAGGCAAGATAATGATTTCCTCCACTTCTATTCAATATCCTACTGGAAGTGCTAGCTGTATAAGAAGGGAAGCAAAAATAAATAAAAGATATATAGATTGGAAAAGAATTAATAAAATTATCCTAGTGAACATTTGACATGAATATGTATATAGGATATTCTAAGGAATCAACAACAGCAAAACTGTGTAAAAAACAGTGATTTTAACAGTCACAGGATACAAAATTATTATAGAAAAGTCAAGGATATTTCTATGTTAGTGAAAAACAGTTAGAAAATAAAATTTCCAATAAAACATACCATTTATAATGACATACAAAAAAGAAATGTTTAGCAGTAAATTTAATAAAGTATGTTCAAGATGAACATAGTGAATAATTCAAACATTGTTGGGACAATGAAAAGACACTTGGTTATGAAAGACTTATCATGGATAAAATGTATATTCTCTCCAAATTAGTTTATATGTTTCAATACAATCCCAACACAATTCCAACAGGCTTTTCTTTAACATTGACAACATGATTCTAAAATTTGTATGAAATGCAAAGAACTTATAATAGACAAAATACTTTTCAAAAAGAGGAATACACTGCCTGATTTCAATACTTACTAAAAATCTACATTAATCAAGACATTGTAGTGTTTGTGCAAGGACAAACATACAGATCAATAAAACAAAATAGAGAGTCCAGAAATAGACAAACACACTAATTGTGCAATTTTTAAAACTATTTTAAAAACTGCAAAAAGACATGGCAGTTATTTAATGGGGAAAGGATAATGTTTTCAACAAATAGATATCCCTATGGAAAAAATAAATATAGCCCTTACCTCATAACATATACAAAAATGAACTTAAAATATTAAAAAATAAATTTCCAGAAGAAAATATAGAAGAAAAAACATTTTAACTTTATTTAGGCAAATGTTTCTTATGTAGAATGCAAAAAAAAAAAATGACTTCACCAAAATTAATACTCCAATTCTATGAAAACTATTTTTAAAACAATGGAAAGGCAATCCACAGACTAGTTGAACATATTTGTGTTACATATATCTCATGAAGGACTTATATTCAGAATATAAAAATCATTCTTATGACTCAAGAAGAAAATTAGAACCCCAATTTAAAAAAAATAGGTAAAAGTTTTGAACAGACATTTTACCAAAGAAGATACATGAATGGCCAACAAATGCAAAAATAGATGCTCAATGCTTTTGGCCCCAGGAAAATGAGATGTAAAACCATGAGATATTGCCATACACCTACTAGAATGGCTAAAATTAAAAATACTGAAAATGTCAGGTGTCAACAAGGATGGGGAGAAGGTAATACATTAGTGGTAGGAATATGAAATTAAATAACCACTTTGGCAATCAGTTTGGCAATTTCCTACCATACAGCTAAGCAATTCTTCTGAGTATTTACCTAAGAGGTATGAAATGCCTTGCACACAAAAGCTCATAGAGACTTTATTCTCAATAGGGAAAACCTATAAATAATTCAAGCAAATGAATAAAGTGTAGTATATCAATAAAATGAAATACTGTTCAGCAATTTTAAAAAAAGACTGTAATATGATATCCTAACTACATAAATAAATATAAAAGTGATTATGGTGAGCCAAAGAAATTATACAGCTTGATTTTTACATACACAAAATTCTAGATCAAGCAAAATTAATCTATAGTGATGTAAAGCATATCAGTGATGTACAGAAAAAATAGTAAGAAATTAATTGACAGCAAAAGAATATGAGGAAAATTTTGGGGTGGTGGAAATTGTCTGCATATCAACTGTGTTACTGATTACACTGGTCTAGTCAAAGCTTATCTATTACTCTAAGTAAATTATACAAAAATTATAACCCCCACTAAAAAACTGATTAAACAAGAAGATACTATTTAAATTCATACAAAGGAAAAAAGAACTGTGTGATTCAGGGCTAGTTCCTTATTCTCTATAGGTCTTCATTTTTGTCTATGTTACGTAAACAAGAGTTGAACTAGAAAATCTTTAAGACTTATCATATTTTACTTTTCTAAGGAAAATCTTAAATTTCTACCATTTTCCCCCAGAGGAGGAAGCTTGATACAGAGGACAGTAGATGGTCTTAGATCAAGGCAAAGCAGGATAAATAATGGGATTCTCACACTCATTAGTTGACTGAGCAAGAATTCAACCTCTCATGACTACAATTTCTTCATCTACAAAATGAGAATAAAAATCTATATTTTAGAGTGATTGTGAAAAAACAAATGATTCAAAAATTTAGGAAGATCTTGACCCTCACTAGCAGCTGAATAGCTGTAAATTCCCCTTGGCTTTCACCAGAGAAAATTTCAGGATTAAAAACTAAAAAAAAAAAAAGTTAAATAGAATTATTCCAGAGATCAAATATGTACCCTTATCAACTGAATCCTCCAGGAAGGACATTTGATTTTCTATGAAAGATACCAGCTTCTACTAACTGCCTTTTCAGATGCTCTGAGCATCACACATGTCATACTGTTGAGGGTGAGAAGACAAGCATTAAGGAACAACACAACAGTGGGAATAAGATAGGCCATCCTAGGGGAGACTTCACTCTGCACTGGTGTCTTATGCTGAGTACCCTTAGACAGCTGAACCACATGAATCTTTTCTTACTCTCTGACTCAACTGAAAGATTCCCAAGTGAACTATAAAGTTTATTTAGTAAACTTATTTGGGTATCTCAAATGTATAGTTGAATTTGGGGCAGTTCAGGCAATTCACATTTTAAAAAATCCTCCTTTGATTTTGCTTTGGTTACTTTTCTTCTAAAAAAAAAAAAATCCCTAGCTACTTGTGTCTACTGAAGCCCTGAAGCCACAGAATGATTTATAGTATCTTGAGAGCCAACATTACTCAGCCTTGTGGGAAGCAAAATGTGACATTTTCTCAAACATACAACAATATTTTCTTCATGGGTAAAGATTTCGGTTTTACCAGACCACAAGGGGACAAAGAGTTTAACTGAAACTTCAATGACATACCAAACCAGATCAGAAAAATGTAGATATCTCTAAACTCAACCACCAACAACTACAGACATAGAACATTTTGCAACCTATGTATCAACCAACCACTGCCAATGGGGTAGTTTAGACAACTCCTGCAGGGCCAATTTAAAAGGGTAAACATGACAGAAGCTTTTATTAATGCTTCCCCTCATCACAAAAGCAATTTCCTACTGTCATCTGAGCTTTTTACCATGGCGCACTACCAGCACAAGCCATTTTAGTTTACCTCTGACTGTGCACCAAGCAGAAAAGAAAACAAACCTAATAATTAAAATGGTCAAAAATTCACCATTTCAAAATTGTTCAGTCCTTTAAAACATTTATAAGAGCTCGTTTTTCTGAAGAGGGCAAATTGTGAAGGAGAAACAGAGCAATTGCTTTCTTCTCTTCTCAAAATAAGCCAGGGCATTGTACACATTTTCTTTTCTAAGAATGTTAAAGGGTCTGCTAGCATGTCTACTGAACCAGCAGTTGCCTATTTTTATCTTTCCAACTCTAGGTCATGTCTCTAGTTATAATTCTGTGTCACAGTGCTTTTAGGACCAGAATGCTTTCTGACTGATTAATAAAATATATACTGGTAGTTCATGCTGAGACGTGAAGATTATCCCCATTCAGGCATAAAAAGACTCTGGCAGATATAGGGTTAATTTTCTTTCCTTTGAGCCAGTAGCTTCCACACCTGTCAGCCATCAAGGTCAGGCTTGCCAGGAACCTAGGAGTGAATGGGCAGGGGCGCAGCTGTAGCAAACTAGTGTATCCCGAGGAGGTCCAGAATAAAAAATGCAAACTCTTGCATATATCTCTATGGGGTTTTGACTGATCCAAAAACGATGTTGCTATGGCGAATCAAGTGTGGTAGGTGCCCCAGGAACTTCTACCACAGCCTTCCCTTACTAATATAAAATATGTAAAATTGTATGTCTGAATATACTTGTGTATATATCTATGTATTTTTCATAAGGCCCTTTGGGATTATAGTGAAACAGCAACATTTATTTATAATTTTGAAATCATAAGAAATTATTTAGAAAAGAATATAATACTGAAAATGATCTTTCAGCTACCTCCATCACCAAGTATGGAAACCACATAATTATTGATGAAACAATATTTAATGATTTTCATCAATGCCCTTTCTCAAGAGTACATAAATATCAAAATACAGCAATCATATATGTGGTTGATTTAAAGAAAGTGACTAAAAATGAACAATTTGGAAAAAAGATGCTTGGCCCAGTTGTGATGGTATCTTGATATCTGCAGATATCAATTTCCTTGTTATTTTGAACTCTAAATTCTGATTTGTTTTCTTATTTTGCTAAATGTGAAAAATATCCAAAATGTTATATCATAATCGAGTCTCTTGTATTCTTGCATAAGATGTTCTAGGCCTTTGAGTCCTGCCCATTTTCAGCTTTGTGTGTAACATAAAAGGAGTGAAATTATAAGAAAGGTAGAAAGGTTATATAGTGGGAAAGACATAAAAGGTAAAGGGAACAGGGAGAGATACTTAAAGAGTAATTTACATTCCTGTACTCACTAAATTTCTCTAGTGGAATATGAAGTCAATTTCAAGTAATAATAGAATAGAAACATTGCAGAATGCTGTGCATTCTCTTTGCTCTGAGCAGGAACTAAAAAGAAAATTGGGGGCAGAGGAGTACATCTTAGTGATTCCACAAAGCCAGCACATACCCTCAGTAGTGGAGCAAAAAAAAAAAAGTAAATACATCTAATTGCTTGTGAAAGTTAGGCCCATTGACTATGGTTTAATTACAGTCTACTACCAAATCCTACATTAGTATAAAAACAGTGCAACCCTAAAAAATAAAATAAAATGACTTCTTGGCTGAGCAAAATTTCCTACAGAGCACAGTCTTACAAGGTCATCATTTAATGTTTCACACACTATAAGCATCATTAATAGCAAAGATATAATGAAATCAATTTTGAAAGAGATCATCTCCCAGGGATCTCTATTTAGATGTGAAGTCTTTGAAGCGGAAGAGGGCAACTGATGGGTTAAGAATCAGATTTACCCCAGCACAATCATTCACAGCAGATTTTTAAAATGTCTAAATTGCTATTTGAAAATTTAGGGTATTTGCAGAGATAATTGATTTAGAGACTTCTCAATTCATCAGGATACATTAAGCATCTTAAGAAAAGGAGTTGCTTTAAATATAGTGGCTATTATTGGATTTCATAGAACCTATTTCTTAAGGACCTGCAGAGTCTGTAAATTTCTGCTGAGTGGATCTCACTCTGCAATGGAGATGGCTAACTGGGTACTAACTGACTCAGCAAGACTAAATTGACCTGCAGAATAGAGAGTCCACACTCTCATTTTCTTCACTTTCCAATGACACTGATCCATCATTGCCCCTCGACTCTGCCCTCAAATTTTCTTGAAGGATGGCGGAAGTGCTTAAGAACAGTGAGATACCTTGCTTCTTCACCAAGACTGCCAGCACATGTCCTAGCATATGTACACTGCAATATTTTGTGATGTGTACGTTTGTAGCCATCTTGAGATGTTCACCGGGGGAGCAATCTATTTTCACATGTGCTTGTGGGAAGGCAATGAGTTAGAAGGATTTTTTTTTTCACTACTGCAAGTTGAGTAATGAAAAAAATGGTTTCAATAGAAACCATTGACCTAAGTATATTCTACTTGTACCACTTCTTCCCGTTGGGGGCATTGCCCACTTCAGTGCTATAAAACCATAACTGAATGAAGAAAATGGATCCCCAAATTGAAATTTTGATTTCCATAATAATTTAGTTAAATGGATCATTTAAAGGTAAGAATTGTCCATACTAAACTTATTGTCTTAAGACAATGGTAACCAAAGGGTAGTTTTAATAATCTTCTACAGAACAAAACATGTCAAAAAATAGCAACAATTTAATTATGTAATGATCATGCTGCTATGTAATGTAAGTGTGATGTGGTCACTTTTTCTAGTAGTTATCAGTCATGATATTATCCCTTCTTGTTTAGTGGTACAGTCAGCAGCAATGAACCAGGGTCTAGTTTTTCTGTTTTGTGCTGGCATTAGTTAGAACTTTGGTTTTAAGTAAGAGAAATTAGGTTTTACTAGTGTGGGGTGAGTATTTAAACTTGACATATGTTAAACTCATATATGCAAAAATGTAACATTCTTTTTTATCTACAACTAATATTCATATTTTTCTCAAGCTTAGATTCTATTTAATGGTGATAGGAGGAGCTAGAATGGATGAGATTTTAAGTATGTCATTTAAAAGTAACTTACCTCTTTCATTTTTAATTTGTCCCTTTGGTGTTATCTCTGCTTTTTTCCCCTTTCTTCTAGCCAAGGTAGTACCTAGACATAGCATGGGGGATCAGAAAATCTCAAATTTGAGTAGTGGCCTTCTCTAAAATGTCTCTTGTCCCCCTTGGTCATTGTTTATCCTATTGCCATCTTCTTCTGACATCGGTGGCTGATGGAAGCCATGTTTATGTTCTATTTTGGGTTTTTTCTGCACACTCAGTGCCTAGATGTCACATTCCTTCTCCAAACAGAAGGCTCTGCTGCTCTGATGTGACCCCACCTAACCCATTACTGCTATTGCTGCTTTGCTGAATCTCAGCCACAATGTTCACTTGACCCTTCCCTTAAGAACCCCTCCCAAGTGAATCAATGATTTCTCTGTTCCCCACTGGGGACACACAGTGACTTTGAGACATTTCCTTCATTAGGTGCATAATGTGTAGAATCAAGGGTGAGAGTAGGATAGGTGTAGTCTGTGGCCGTTTAGGCATTGCAACTCACCTGTACATGTCCAAAGCTAGTGTGGGATATTCAGCCAAGTGACCTCCTCATGAGCACTAAAGGTTGTGGGGCCCCAGGTTCCTTTTCTTTCATCACCCCACCACCACCACCCACACACACACCTACACTTCTGCAGATTTTCTGTCATTACCCACTCTTCATCTTGAGGCTTACCCTAAGGTGATGCAGAATGGGTGTGTGTGGGGGGGGAGAACTACATACATTGGCATCTAATCTTTTGCTCTTTTCTCTCCCACACTTGTCCTATCTACTCTACAGGCTCAGAAGTTTTCTTTATGTACTATCTCATGGATTCTTTCATTCTACCCATGTTCTATATAGGAAAAGTTTCAAATCTCCAAAATTTGATTTTAATATGTAGGAAGAATTAGACTTTTCAAATTCTTTTGTCTTTTATTTAAGCCTAGATTTCAGAACTACTGCTTTTTTGGACACCAGAGTCCTAATTTACCACAAACACTGGACATCTTTGTTCCAGATTATAGCAGACTTTCTCCTGAATCATGGAAATGTTTTGATTTAATGGATGGGAAGTCAAGGAAGATATAATTTAAAGTAAATACAAAATACAAGATTTGATCTTTTAAAAATATTACATCCATTTTCTAGCTCACAAATAGTGGAAAATGAAATTTAAGGATTCTGGACTATCTCATAAACAAAAGGAGAAACTGCATCAGAGCCTAGAATTGCCTGGTGCCAGAGCTCAACATACTGTGGGGAACTTCTTTCATATTTTCTATGTTACTCATCATGTTTCTTTATGCCTTTTATCTTCTCATCTCTTTTATCAGTTTTTGTCTTTATGGACCAACTTTCTCTACATGTTACTTTACAAAATGGAAAATATGAGAGCCCTGTTAAGCTCTCCAGGTTTTACTTTTCCTCTTCAAAAATCCAGCTTTAACTGGGACTGGAATACCATTGCCCTTTTCCAATTTACTAAATAAGAAAGTTAATTGATTTAGTTTGGATTATGAGACTGCAGTTCATTCAACTTTTGGCCAGGGGAACAAAATGTTATAGCATAAGCATTCTTCATATGCATCAGAGTTGAGAGTGAGATTTTTTTTCCCCATTACTCTTTTTCTTTTTAAGGGAAAGACTGTAAGGTAAAAAATCCATAAATGTTCACTGTAATATTTTCCTAGCATTTCTATTGACATTATTTCTATTTACTTATGAAACAAATATGATGCTTCCTTGTGCAGTTCCTCTAAAATATACAATGAAGTGGGTTTTTGTTTTGTTTTGTTTTTCTGTAAAATTTACCTTTTAAATTTGAGGAGAAAAACCCTTTTATACTCATTCTACTTCTGTAATTTCTCAAGACAATGTTTCAAGACATTTTAGCAAATAGTTTATGATTAAAGCAAAAGCAAAGAAATAAAACCACATGGTACTAATAATCTTTTCCAGGTTAACAGTCAGAGTTTTCAGGATTTATGTTTTATTCCTCTGGGTTATCCAGTACTTTGATTTTTTTTTTTTAATCAGTGACTTATCCAAGATATTCTTCTCAGTACACACTATTTTAGCTAATCAGTTCACTTTGCATCAGTCTGGTGTCATTTTGAGGCATTGTAATTTAAATTATATCTTGATTACTAAAATATTTATATAAAAAATATAAATATTTTCCACTTTAACTTGATGTGGTGACTGATATTTGTTTCTAATATCAAACCATCCTTGCATTTCAGTTATAAACTTTTTATGGGCTGTGTTTATTTTTTAAGTACTGAGAGATTCATAGTCTCAATTAGAATCTAATTTTATTGTGGATTGTGCATTTAAAATGATCTTGAGATTTTCTTTGTTAATATTATCTGTCTTTGGCAGATGTTGGTATCAAAGTTCTGCTGAATTCATGAAAAAATATTAGGAACATTATATTTCTTAATTCTCTGAAGTAACTTAAATAGAATTTAGATAGAAAATTTAAACAGAATTAGTAATACTGGTTGGTTTTATTTTTGAAGTAATTCGGACTTAAAACTTTCTTCAATTGCATTTTGGGGAGGTTTCTCTTTGTCCCAAATTCTTCTATAATGAAGAAGAATTCCAAAATTCTTCTATAATGATTTTTAGTTGTTGTTAAGGTTTGATATTTTCTTAATTTTGACAATTTTTTTCTAGAAAATTACGTATTTCACTTAGGTTGCCATATTTATTTACAGAGAGTTAAACAAAACATTATTATTTTAAAGTTCCTGCTGTATTTTTAATTTTTAAATTTAATAAAAGTCAGAAAAAAACTAGGGAAGTAATACCTATTAATGTAAAGGAAATACAGGCATACCTTGGAGATATTGTGGGTTCAGTTCCAGACTACCAGAATAAAGCAAATATCTCAATAAATGAGTCACATTTTTTTTTTTGGTTTCCCAGTACATATAAAAGTTATGTTTACACTATACTATAGTTTACTGTGTGCAACAGCATTATTTATATTACAAAACTCAATGTACATACCTCAATTAAAAAAAATATCTTCTTGCCAAAAAATGCTAATCATCATCTGAACCTTTAGTGAGTCTTAATCTTTTTGCTGGTGGAAGGTCTTGCCTCAATGTTGTTGGCTGCTGACTGATTAGGATGATGGGTGCTGAAGGTTAGGGTGACTGTGACAAGTTATTTTAAGACTGTGTCAAAATAAGACAACAAAGATGTTTGCCACATTGATTGACTTTTCTTTCATGAACAATTTCTCTGTAGCATGCAATGCTCTTTGATAGCATGTTACCCACAGTAGAATTCTTTCAAAATTGGAATCAGTCTTCTCAGACCCTACTGCTGCTTTATCAACACAGCTTATATAATATTCTGAATCTTTTGTTGTCATTTAAACAATCTTTATAGCATCCTCACCAGGTGTAGCTTCCATTTCAAGAAACCATTTTCTTTACTCATCCACAAGAAGCAAGTCCTCATCCATTAAAGTTTTATCATGAGACTGCAGCAATTCATTCACATCTTCAGGCTCCACTACTGATTCTAGTTCTCTTGTTATTTTCACCACATCTGCAGTTACTTTCTCCACTGAAGTCTTGAACATTTCAAAGTCATCCATGAGGGTTGGAATCAACTTCTTCCAAACTCCTGTTAATGTTGATACTTTGACCTCTTCCCATGTATCATGAATGTTTTTAATGGCTTCTGGAATGGTGAACACTTTCCAGAAGGTTTTCAATTTACTTTGGTCAGATTCATCAGAAGAATCACAGTCTATAGCAACTATAACCTTACAAACTGTTTTTCTTAAATAGTAAAATTTGAAAGACCAAATTACTCCTTGATCCCTGGGCTGCAGAATGGATGTTACATTAGCAGGCGTGAAAATAACATTAATTTTGTTGTACATCCCCAACAGAGCTCTTGGGTGACCAGGTGCATGGTCAATGAACAGTAATATTTCAAAAATAATCTTTTCTCTTGAGCCATAGGTCTCAACAGTGGGCTTAAAATATTCAGTAAACCATGTTGTAAACAGACGTGCTGCTATCCAGGCTTTGTCGTTCCACTTATATACCACAGGTATAGTAGATTTCGCATACTTCTTAAGGATCCTAGGATTTTCAGAATAGTAAATAAGCATTGGCTTTAACTTAAAGTCACTAGCTGCATTAACCCCTAACAAGACAGTCAGCCTGTCCTTTGAAGCTTTGAAGCCAGATATTGACTTCTCCTCTCTAGCTATGAAAGTTCAAGATGACATCCTGTTCCAATATAATGCTGTTTTGTCTACATTGAAAATATGTTGTTTAGTGTAGCCACTTTCATTACTTACCTTAGCTAGATTTTCTGGATAACTTTCTGCAGCTTTTACATTAGCACTTGCTGCTCCATCTTGCACTTTTATGCTATAACGATGTCTGCTTTTCTTAAACCAAAGGAACAAAACTTTGCTAGCTTTAAACTTTTCTTCTGCAGCTTCTTCACCTCTCTCAGCCTTCATAGAATTGAAAAGATTTAGAGCCTTGCTATGGATTAGAATTTGGCTTAAGTGAATGTTGGGGCTGGTTTGATCTTCTATCGAGACAACTAAAACTGTCTCCATATCAGCAATAAGACAGTTTCACTTTTTTACCATGTGTGTGCTCACTGGAGTAGCACTTTTAATTTCTTTCAAGGACTTTGTATTCACAACTTGGCTAATTCTTTGGTGCAAGAGACTTAGTTTTAGGCCTATCTTGGCTTTTGACATGCCTTCCTCACTAAGCTTAATCATTTCTAGCATTTGATTTAAAGTGTGAGATGTGTGACTCTTTCATTTGAACACATAGAGGATATTGTAGGGCTATTAGTTGGCCTAATTTCAAAGTTGTTGTGTCTCAAGGAGTACAGAGGCCCACAGAGAGAGAGAGAGAGAGAGAGAGAGAGAGAGAGAGAGAGATGGGGGAACACTCAGTTTGGAGGGCAGTCAGAACACACACTTACCAGCTTATCTAGGTGTGGGTTGTGGGTTGTGGCATCCCAAAACAATTACAGTAGTAAGTCAAAGATCATGGATCACAGATCACCATAAAAATACCATAATAATGAAAAAGTTTGAAATATTGTGAGAATTACCACAATGTGACACAGAGGCATGAAGTCAGCAAATGCTATTGCAAAAATGGCACCAATAGATGTGGGGTTGCCACAAACTTTCAACTTGTAAAAAATGCAATATATATGAGGTGCAGTAAAGTGAAGTGCAATTAAATGAGTTATGTCTGTAATATTAAGCACATAAGCAAATGCAACTTAACAATTGATGAAATAATAATCTGGCACAGGATGAGAAATTTGGTCCAATGAAATCACATGAATTTACTGCTGAAGCTTATTTTTTTCCACTTACTAGTTGTCAAATCTTAGGCAATTGATTTAACTTCTCTGAGTCTCACTTTAAAAAGTATTGAGGAAAGAATGCCTAACTTTAGACATTTTGTCAGGATCATTGAAATAATCAATAAAATTGCCTAGTGTAGCGATAACAGTTAATACTAAGTAAATTTTATTTTCACTCCAGATAGGGTTTACCACTAGATACGGATCATTCTAGAAATCTAAGGATAATTCAATGTTTTGAGTTTGCAGAAATAGAGACACAAATGTAGAGAACAAACGTATGGACACCAAGGGGGGAAAAGTCATGGGGGGTGGTCGTGGTGTGATGAACTGGGAGATTGAGATTGACATATATACACTAATATGTATAAAATAGATAACTAATAAGAACATGCTGTATAAAAAAATAAATAAAATGAAACTCAAAATTTCAAAAATAATTAAATAAGGAAATACAAGTTTCATTACAACAATGATTATGTCCATACCAATACCTTATCTTAATAACAAAAAAATTGCATGAATGATACAGAGAACAATATTGAGTTTCTCTTTTGCAGTATGTTTCTAAAAGGCTAGTTTAAGTTATTAAACTTTAATTAGATAAAATATTAATCAGGTTAAGTATTGATTGAATACATCAATTTAATACAATTATTTAATTATATTAAAATTAATTAAAATCAAATTTTAATTGATTAAATACATATTTTTTCTTTCACCCCTCTCACAATGATCAGTGTAAAGTAAAACATCCCTTTCTCTGTAGTTTGATCTTGAGTTAAATCAGAACCTCAGGATCTTAACTCTACCAAAGGAGACTTTTTTTTTTAAACTACCTATTCATAGAAGGATAAGCCAAAACTATGGTCAGAATTTAGAGTCCTATTATTCTGTTCTATTGCTTCTCTCATGGCTATATGTTATGGCTGCTAAAAATAGGAAATCTAGGTTTCCAATGCAAGATCCAGTTGTTGTTTTTTTTTAATGTCCCAAGTTAACCAAGGTGTGACAAAAATTATCCAACTCAAGCAGTGCAATTGTCTGATGCAAGGTCCAGGTTGCAGTAGGACATGTGATTGCCAAGGACCAACAGGATTGCTTTCAAACAGTAGTTCAACATATCTCAAGTTTAGGGTGTTTTGCATTACACCCAACTACAAAACTAATGTAAAATAAAGTTGGACTATCTTATAATTTTACCATGACACACATCTTACAAATTTCACACATATACATTTACACATACACACACACAAACACACACACATATACATTCATACACATTTTACCAAATGCACACCCATGTTGTTGTAATGACTGATTCAGGATGGGTGTCAACTTCATATAGTAACTTGGACACTAGTGTTGATGCCTGATATCCTGTCAAGGCTCTGCTCTGTCCTGTGGTAAATTTTCCTGGATAACGGGTATGTGGGTATTTTTAACTTTGCTTACCAGCTGGCCTCAATAAAGTCTATTTCATTACATTAGACACATTTCAATAATGTTTATTTCTGAGGGTAGGGGTCTGGATTTCAGAAGCTTTTGTTCTAGAAGGACCTGGATTCATTAAGCAACTTTTCTCACACTACCCCAGATAACTTTTTGTGCTGCATGTCATACATACCCAACATATTTATGTGTGAGTAAAGAGGCATCAGCAGACATACAGATGTAAAATGTTATTACTGGCTGAGTCATAATGACTTGTTGATCATTAAATTTCCATTTTCATGAGAGCCAAAACAAATAAAGTATGCACTAACATGACCAGATGTCCCTAATGGATAACATTTAAATAAAACTTCCCCTTACTGATACATAAGTAAATACATTCACTTGCACACAGACATACACACACGCACACACACAGATTTGTTTAAATTATATCTTCTCATTGTACTGGAAGCTCCATGAGGACCATAGTATGTACACTGCTACATTCTGACATCTAACACAGTTCTTGGTTTAATATGTACATGATAAATAATATCAAAAATAGTCAACATAACAATTCATAGATATATTCTAGAGCAGCAGTCACAAAATTTTTTTGGTACACAGACGTATCCATTTGTTGATATATTATCCATGATAGTTTTCTCACTACAATAGCATATCTGATCTGTTGCAACAAAGACAGTACAGCTTGCAAAGCCTAATAAGCCTAATATTGGGCCTTTTACTGTAAAAGTTTGCTCATCCATTTCCTAGAGGCATAATCTTTAAATTTATATAAGTAAACATGTATTAAATGGTTATTGTTATTGCATACTATTTTGTAATTTCTGGCCAGTGTACAGTAATAACAAAAACAAATAAAAATAAATGATGGAAGAATGCAGAGCAAGATAAAATTATGAGAATATATTATGATTATTTGAAAGATAAAAATTAATTATAAAATTATTAGAATTAGAAAGAGGTTTCATGATAGTGACCAAATTACTTAATTGATTTAAAATATACTTTTTGAGTGCATACTGTTCACCAGACATTGTAATGATACAACATATTTTTTAAAAAAAGGTTAAGAAAGAGATTACAATTTATCTTTTTATTCTCTTTCCATCATTGTCTTTAGCCTAGACTACAGCAACCACTCTTCAACTTCCTCTGATTTTGTCCTTTTCCAGAACATACACTTTACTACTAATCAGGTGATTTCCCTGTCTTTTGGTGGTTACCCATTTTACTTGGCATAAAGCCCACCATACTTATTGTGCTTTACCAAGCCCTTCATGATATGGCTCAATCCAAGACCCTCTTGAGGTAGGTAAGAGCCAGTGGTAAGAACCATGAGCTCTGGAGTCAATTGGTTGGCATTCAAAACATGACTCCACCTCTGACTAACTGTATGAACTTGGACAAGTTACTTATCCCTTCTCTGTCCTTGTTTCTTCATCTATAAAATGGGAATAACAATTATAACTAAGTAGTAGGTTGTTAAAAATTAAATAATTTATATAAAGTACAGAGAAATGTGTTTGGATCATAGAGAACACAATAAATTAGGCTATGAATACCTGATCAATTTTGAGTCTTTTCAATTCATGTACCCTACCCCACGTTTGCTTTTATAATACTAAACAAACCAGTCCTAAGAACATGATGGCCCTTTCCTTGCAATGCTGTCTTTGAAATCCCTACTTTTGTCCTGATTTGGCTTGGCTGTGTCCTACTTTCACTTCAGGTCCCTGTGAAGGATTATGAAGGATCTGAGATTTTACTCTATTTGTAGTCAAGCAAGTTACTCTGCCACGGTTTTGTAGATATTGACAGAAATCATAAGGTTCTTGGGTTAGGGATAAAGAACGTTATTACTCACGGTAATAGCAGTTGCAGAGTTTCAGTTTTAGATTTTGTTGAGTTCTCTGAGCCCACTTCCTACAGGGTGATGCAAAGAGTGTCAAGCAACACCTGTACATGCAGTGAGTTACCTTACAGGAGAGCAAACCTGAACTTAGAGAAGCTGAATTTTATAATGATCAGTAAGAATGTCTGCCTTATTTTTTGTCAAGGAAGACACTATATATTCCAACACTACAGGAAAATCTGTCCTTTGGTCTGGAGTGAAACACTATCTATATCTTCCAAGAATAGTCACAGTACAAACATCAGTGAAAAGATAGTTAATGACAAAGGTGGTCAGTGTCTCTGCTAGCAGGAGGTTTAGAAAGGCAAGAGTGACATGGGACAAAGACATCCTAACAGTCTCAACTAGAATTCTTCCATTCTGTTCTTCCTTAAGACAGGGTTATTGGTACATGTAGACTATTAGTTCCTCAAATATAGATCTCTGTATTTCCCATCACTTATTCCAATGCCAAGGATAGTACTTTGCACATAGTAGACACTCAAAAATATTTTTGAAGAAATTAGAGTCTGCTATAAATGATGATATTTTTATTCCTACTCTTACTACCATAACCAGTTGGAGAATAAAATTTAAAAACACATCTCATTTGTATGAGCAACAACTTATAAATACTTTAGCATTATGCATACTACAAGAAAAATCTGCACAAATTATATCTAGAAATCTACAGAATTATTTTAGTGAAATAAGGAAAGATTTTGGTATACAAAGCTAGATTGATAAAGATGGGAGCAGCCCAAGATTTGAATGGCAATAAGAAAACATGGATTTTATTGAATCTGCAATTTAAGCTATATGCTCTCAGATAATAAGTGGAAGTTTTCATAACATAGTTTTCTTGGATTTTTTGAATTTTATTTTGTTTATTTTTTTATATAGCAAGTTCTTATTAGTTATCCATTTTATACATATTGTGTATATATGTCACACTCAATCTCCCAATTCATCACACCATCATTCCCCACCCCCCACTTTCTCCCCTTGGTGTCCATAGGTTTGTTCTCTACATCTGTGTCTCAATTTCTGTCCTGCAAACCGGTTCATCTGTATCATTTTTCTAGGTTCCACATATATGCGTTAATATACGATATTTGTTTTTCTCTTTCTGACTTACTTCACTCTGTATGACAGTCTCTAGATTTTTCCACGTCTCTACAGTGACCCAATTTCATTCCATTTTATGACTGAGTAATATTCCATTGTATATATGTACCACATCTTCTTTATGTATTCATCTGTCGATGGGCATTTAGGTTTCTTCCATGACCTGACTATTGTAAATAGTGCTGCAATGAACATTGGGGTGAATGTGTCTTTTGAATTATGGTTTTCTCTGGGTATATGCCCAGTAGTGGGATTGCAGAGTCATATGGTAATTCTATTTTAATTTTCTAAGGAACTTCCATACTGTTCTCTATCGTGGCTGTATCAATTTACATTTCCACCAACAGTGCAAGTGGGTTCCTTTTTCTCCACACCCTCTCCAGCATTTGTTGTTTGTAAATTTTCTGATGATGCCCATTCTAACTGGTGTGAGTGATACCTCACTGCAGTTTTGATTTGCATTTCTCTAATAATTAGTGATGTTGAGCAGCTTTTCATGTCCTTCTTGGCCATCTGTATGTCTTCTTTGGAGAAATGACTATTTAGGTCTTCTGTACATTTTTGGATTGGGTTTTCTGTTTTTCTAATATTGAGCTGCGTGAGCTGTTTATATATTTTGGAGATTAATCCTTTGTCTGTTGAATGTTTGCAAATATTTTCTCCCATTCTGAGGGTTGTCTTTTCGTCTTGTTTGTAGTTTCCTTTGCTGTGCAAAAATTTTTAAGTTTCATTAGGTCCCATTTGTTTATTTTTATTTCCATTACTCTAGGAGGTGGATCAAAAAAAATCGTACTGTAATTTATGTCAAAGAGTGTTCTTCCTATGTTTCCTCTAAGAGTTTTATAGTGTCCAGTCTTACATTTAGGTCTCTAATCTATTTTGAGTTTATTTTTGTGTATGGTGTTCGGGAGTGTTCTAATTTCATTCTTTTACACGTAGTTGTCCAGTTTCCCCAGCACCACATGATCAAGAGACTGTCTTTTCGCCATTGTATATCTTTGCCTCCTTTGTCATAGATTAGTTGACCATAGGTGCATGGGCTTATCTCTGGGCTTTCTATCCTGTTCCATTGATCTATATTTCTGTTTTGGACCAGTACCATATTGTCTTGATTACTGTAGCTTTGTAGTATACTCTGAAGTCAGGGAACCTGATTCCTCCAGCTCCATTTTCTCCCTGAAGACTGCTTTGTCTATTTGGGGTCTTTTTTGTCTCCATACAAATTTTAAGATTCTACTTCTATAAAAAATGCCATTGGTGATTTGATAGGGATTGCATTGAATCTGTAGATTGCTTTGGGTAGTAGAGTCATTATCACAATATTGATTCTTCCAATCCAAGAACATGGTATATCTCTCCAACTGTTTGTATCATCTTTAATTTCTTTCATAATTGTCTTATAGTCTTCTGCATAAAGGTCTTTTGTCTCCTTAGGTAGGTTTATTCCTAAGTATTTAATTCTTTTTGTTACAATCGTAAATGGGAATGTTTCCTTAATTTCTCTTTCAGATTTTTCATCATTAGTGTATAGGAATGCAAGAGATTTTTTTGCATTAATTTTGTATCCTGCAACTTTACCAAATTCATTGATTAGCTCTAGTAGTTTTCTGGTGGCATCTTTAGGATTCTCTATGTATAGTATTATGTCATCTGCAAACAGTGACAGTTTTACTTCTTCTTTTCCAATTTGTACTCCTTTTATTTCTTTTTCTTCTCTGATTTCCATGGCTGGGACTCCCAAAACTATGTTGAATAATAGTGGTGAGAGTGGACATCCTTGTCTTGTTGCTGATCTTAGAGGAAATGCTTTCAGTGTTTCACCATTGAGAATGATGTTTGCTGTGGGTTTGTCGTATATGACCTGTATTACGTTGAGGTAGGTTCCCTCTATGCCCAAGTTCTGGAGAATTTTTATCATAAATGGGTGATGAATTTTGTCAAAAGCTTTTTCTGCATCTATTGAGAGGATCATATGTTTTTTCTCCTTCGATTTGTTGATATGGTTTATCACATTGATTGATTTGCGTATATTGAAGAATCCTGGCAGTCCTGGGATAAACCCCACTTGATCATGGAATATGATGCTTTTAATGAGCTGTTGGATTCTGTTTGCTAGTATTTTGTCCAGGATTTTTACATCTATGTTCATTAGTGATATTGGCTTTTAGTTTTCTTTTTGTGTGGCATTTTTTTCTGGTTTTGGTATCAGGGTGATTTTGGCCTCGTAGAATGAGTTTGGGAGTGTTCCTTCCTCTGCAAATTGTTGGAAGAGTTTGAGAACGATGGGTGTTAGCTCTTCTCTAAATGTTTGATAGAATTCACCTGTGAAGCCATCTGGTCCTGGACTTCTGTTTGTTGGAAGATTTTTAATCACACTTTCAAGTTCATCACTTGTGATTGGTCTGTTCATGTTTTCTATTTCTTCCTGGTTCAGTCTTGGAAGGTTTTATTTTCTAAGAATTTGTCCATTTCTTCCAGGTTGTCCATTTTATTTGCACAGTGTAGCTTGTAGTAGTCCATTAGAATGTTTTGTATTTCTCTGCTATCTGTTGTAACTTCTCTTTTTTCATTTCTAATTTTAATGATTTGATTCCTCTCTCTCTTTTTCTTAATGAGTCTGGCTAATGTTTTATCAGTTTTGTTTATCTTCTCAAAGAACAAGCTTTTAGTTTTATTCATCTTTGCTATTGCTTTCTTGTTTCTATTTCATTTATTTCTGCTCTGATCTTTATGATTTATTTCCTGCTACTAACTTTGGGTTTTATTTGTTCTTTTTTCTCTAGTTCCTTTATGTGTAAGGTTAGACTGTTTATTTGAGATTTTTCTTGTTTCTTGAGGTAGGCTTGTATAGCTATAAACTTCATTCTTAGAACTGCTTTTGCTGCATCCCATAGGTTTGGATCATCATGTTTTCATTGTAATTTGTCTCTAGGTATTTTTTTATTTCCTCTTTGATTTCTTCAGTAATCTCTTGGTTATTATTATTTTTTTTTTGCAGAAAGTTAATTGGTCATTTTTTATTTATTTATTTTTTTAAATTTTTTTTAACATCTTTATTGGGGTATAATTGCTTTACAATTGTGTGTTAGTTTCTGCTTTATAACAAAGTGAATCAGTCATACATAAACATATGTTCCCATATGTCTTCCCTCTTGCATCTTCCTCCCTCCCACCCTTCCTATCCCACCCCTCCAGGCTGTCATAAAGCACCGAGCGAATATCCCTGTGCCATGCGGCTGCTTCCCACTAGCTATCTACCTTACTACATTTGTTAGTGTGTATATGCCCATGACTCTCTCTCGCCCTGTCACAGTTCATCCTTCCCCCTCCCCATAACCTCAAGTCCATTCTCTAGGAGGTCTGTGTCTTTATTCCTGCTTAAACCTATGTTCTTCATGACATTTTTTTCCTTAAATTCCATATATATGTGTTAGCATATGGTATTTGTCTTTTTCTTTCTGACTTACTTCACTCTGTATGACAGACTCTAGGTCTATCCACCTCATTACAAATAGCTCAGTTTTGTTTCTTTTTATGGCTGAGTAATATTCCATTGTATATATGTGCCACATCTTCTTTATCCATTCATCCGATGATGGGCACTTAGGTTGTTTCCATCTCCTGGCTGTTGTAAATAGAGCTGCAATGAACATTTTGGTACATGACTCTTTTAGAATTTCGGTTTTCTCAGGGTATATGCCCAGTAGTGGGATTGCTGGGTCATATGGTAGTTCTACTTGTAGTTTTTTAAGGAACCTCCATACTGTTCTCCATAGTGGCTAAACCAATTCACATTCCCACCAGCAGTGCAAGAGTGTTCCCTTTTCTCCACACCCTCTCCAGCATTTATTGTTTGTAGATTTTTTGATGATGGCCATTCTGACTAGTGTGAGATGATATCTGATTGTAGTTTTGATTTGCATTTCTCTAATGATTAATGATGTTGAGCATTCTTTCATGTTTGTTGGCAGTCTGTATATCTTCTTTGGAGAAATGTCTATTTAGGTCTTCTGCCCATTTTTGGATTGGGTTGTTTGTTTTTTTTGTTATTGAGCTGCATGAGCTGCTTGTAAATTTTGGAGATTAATCCTTTGTCAGTTTCTTCATTTGCAAATATTTTCTCCCATTCTGAGGGTTGTCTTTTGGTCTTGTTTATGGTTCCCTTTGCTGTGCAAAAGCTTTTAAGTTTCATTAGGTCTCATTTGTTTATTTTTGTTTTTAGTTCCATTACTCTAGGAGCTGGGTCAGAAAGGATCTTGCTGTGATTTATGTCATAGAGTGTTCTGCCTATGTTTTCCTCTAAGAGTTGGATAGTTTCTGGCCTTACATTTAGGTCTCGAATCCATTTTGAGCTTATTTTTGTGTATGGTGTTAGGGAGTGATCTAATCTCATACTTTTAAAAGTACCTGTCCAGTTTTCCCAGCACCACTTATTGAAGAGGCTGTCCTTTCTCCACTGTACATTCCTGCCACCTTTATCAAAGATAAGGTGTCCATATATGCATGGGGTTACCTCTGGGCTTTCTATCCTGTTCCATTTATCTATCTTTCTGTTTTTGTGCCAGTACCATACCGTCTTGATAACTGTAGCTTTGTAGTATAGTCTGAAGTCAGGGAGCCTGATTCCTCCAGTTCCTTTTTTCATTCTCAGGATTGCTTTGGCTATTCGGGGTCTTTTGTGTTTCCATACAAATTGCAAATTTTTTTGTTCTAGTTCTGTGAAAAATGCCAGTGGTAGTTTGATAGGGATTGCATTGAATCTATAGATTGCTTTGGGTAGTAGAGTCATTTTCACAATGTTGATTCTTCCAATCCAAGAACATGGTATATCTCTCCATCTATTTGTATCATCTTTAAGTTCTTTCATCAGTGTCTTATAATTTTCTGCATACAGGTCTTTTGTCTCCTTAGGTAGGTTTATTCCTAGATATTTTATTCTTTTTGTTGCAATGGTAAATGGGAGTGTTTTCTTGATTTCACTTTCAGATTTTTCATCGTTAGTGTATAGGAATGCCAGAGATTTCTGTGCATTCATTTTGTATCCTGCCACTTTACCAAATTCATTGATTAGCTCTAGTAGTTTTCTGGTAGCATCTTTAGGATTCTCTATATATAGTATCATCTGCAAACAGTGACATCTTTACTTCTTCTTTTCCGATTTGGATTCCTTTTATTTCCTTTTCTTCTCTGATTGCTGTGGCTCAAACTTCCAAAACTATGTTGAATAAGAGTGGTGAGAGTGGGCAAGCTTGTCTTGTTCCTGATCTTAGTGGAAATGCTTTCAGTTTTTCACCATTGAGGACGATGTTTGTTGTGGGCTTGTCATATATGGTCTTTATTATGTTGAGGAAAGTTCCCTCTATGCCTACTTTCTGCAGGGTTTTTATCATAAATGGGTGTTGAATTTTGTCAGAAGCTTTCTCTGCATCTATTGAGATGATCATATGGTTTTTCTCCTTCAATTCATTAATATGGTTTATCACATTGATAGATTTGCATATATTGAAGAATCGTTGCATTCCTGGAATAAACCCCACTTGATCATGGTGTATGATCCTTTTAATGTGCTGTTGGATTCTGTTTGCTAGTATTTTGTTGAGGATTTTTGCATCTATGTTCATCAGTGATATTGGCCTGTAGTTTTCTTTCTTTGTGACATCCTTGTCTGGTTTGGGTATCAAGGTGATGGTGGCCTCGTAGAAGGAGTTTGGGAGTGTTCCTCCCTCTGCTATATTTTGGAAGTGTTTGAGAAGGATAGGTGTTAGCTCTTCTCTAAACGTTTGATAGAATTCGCCTGTGAAGCCATCTGGTCCTAGGCTTTTGTTTGTTGGAAGATTTTTAATCACAGTTTCAATTTCAGTGCTTGTGATTGGTCTGTTCATATTTTCTATTTCTTCCTGATTCAGTCTTGGCAGGTTGTGCATTTCTAAGAATTTGTCCATTTCTTCCAGATTGTCCATTTTATTGGCATAGAGTTGCTTGTAGTAATCTCTCATGATCTTTTGTATTTCTGCAGTGTCAGTTGTTACCTCTCCTTTTTCATTTCTAATTCTATTGATTTGAGTCTTCTCCCTTTTTTTCTTGATGAGTCTGGCTAGTGGTTTATCTATTTTGTTTATCTTCTCAAAGAACCAGCTTTTAGTTTTATTGATCTTTGCTATTGTTTCCTTCATTTCTTGTTCATTTATTTCTGATCTGATTTTTATGATTTCTTTCCTTCTGCTAGCTTTGGGTTTTTTTTGTTCTTCTTTCTCTAATTGCTTGAGGTGCAAGGTTAGGTTGTTTATTCGAGATGTTTCCTGCTTCTTAAGGTGGGCTTGTATTGCTATAAACTTCCCCCTTAAAACTGCTTTTGCTGCATCCCATAGGTTTTGGGTCGTTGTGTCTCCATTGTCATTTGTTTCTAGGTATTTTTTGATTTCCTCTTTGATTTCTTCAGTGATCACTTCATTATTAAGTAGTGTATTGTTTAGCCTCCATGTGTTTGTATTTTTTACAGATCTTTCCCTGTAATTCATATCTACTCTCACGGCGTTGTGGTCAGAAAAGATACTTGATACAATTTCAATTTTCTTAAATTTACCAAGGCTTGATTTGTGACCCAAGATATGATCTATCCTGGAGAATGGTCCATGAGCACTTGAGAAAAATGTGTATTCTGTTGTTTTTGGATGGAGTGTCCTATAAATATCAATTAAGTCCATCTTGTTTAATGTATCATTTAAAGCTTGTGTTTCCTTATTTATTTTCATTTTGAATGACCTGTCCATGGGTGAAAGTGGGGTGTTTAAGTCCCCTACTATGAATGTGTTACTGTCGATTTCCCCTTTTATGGCTGTTAGTATTTGCCTTATGTATTGAGGTGCTCCTATGTTGGGTGCATAAATATTTACAATTGTTATTTCTTCTTCTTGGATCGATCCCTTGATCATTATGTAGTGTCCTTCTTTGTCTCTTTTAATAGTCCTTATTTTAAAGTCTATTTTGTCTGATATGAGAATTGCTACTCCAGCTTTCTTTTGGTTTCCATTTGCATGGAATATCTTTTTCCATCCCCTTACTTTCAGTCTGTATATGTCTCTAGGTCTGACGTGGGTCTCTTGTAGACAGCATATATAAGGGTCTTGTTTTTGTATCCATTCAGCTAATCTGTGTCTTTTGGTGGGAGCATTTAGTCCATTTACATTTAAGGTAATTATCGATATGTATGTTCCTATTCCCATTTTCTAAATTGTTTTGGGTTCATTATTATAGATCTTTTCCTTCTCTTGTGTTTCTTGCCTAGAGAAGATCCTTTAGCATTTGTTGTAAAGCTGGTTTGGTGGTGCTGAACTCTCTCAGCTTTTGCTTGTCTGTAAAGGTTTTAATTTCTCCATCAAATCTGAATGAGATCCTTGCTGGGTAGAGTAGTCTTGGCTGCAGGTTTTTCTCCTTCATCACTTTCAGTATGTTCTGCCACTCCCTTCTGGCTTGTAGGGTTTCTGCTGAGAGATCAGCTGTTAACCTTATGGGGATTCCCTTTTGTGTTATTTGTTGTTTTTCCCTTGCTGCTTTTAATATGCTTTCTTTGTATTTAATTTTTGACAGTTTGATTAATATGTGTCTTGGTGTATTTCTCCTTGTATTTATCCTGTATGGGACTCTCTGTGCTTCCTGGACTTGATTAACTATTTCCTTTCCCATATTAGGGAAGTTTTCAACTATAATCTCTTCAAATATTTTCTCAGTCCCTTTCTTTTTCTCTTCTTCTTCTGGAACCCCTTTAATTCGAATGTTGGTGTGTTTAATGTTGTCCCAGAGGTCTCTGAGACTGTCCTCAGTTCTTTTTATTCTTTTTTCTTTATTCTGCTCTGCAGTAGTTATTTCCACTATTTTATCTTCCAGGTCACTTATCCGTTCTTCTGCCTCAGTTATTCTGCTATTGATTCCATCTAGAGTACTTTTAATTTCATTTATTGTGTTGTTCATCGTTGCTTGTTTCATCTTTATTTATTCTAGGTCCTTGTTAACTGTTTCTTGCATTTTTGTCCATTCTATTTCCAAGATTTTGGATCATCCTTACTATCATTATTCTGAATTCTTTTTCAGGTAGACTGGCTATTTCCTCTTCATTTGTTAGTTCTGGTGCATTTTTTATCTTGCTCCTTTATCTGCTGTGTTTTTCTGTCTTCTCATTTTGCTTATCTCACTGTGTTTGGGGTCTCCTTTTTGCAGACTGCAGGTTCGTAGTTCCTGCTGTTTTTGATGTCTGTCTCCAGTGGCTAAGGTTGGTTCAGTGGGTTGTGTAGGCTTCCTGGTGGAGGGGACTAGTGCCTGTGTTGTGGTGGATGAGGCTGGATATTGTCTCTCTAGTGGGCAGGTTCACGTCTGGTGGTGTGTTTTGGGGTGTCTGTGGCCTTATTATGATTTTAGGCAGCCTCTCTGCTAATGGGTGGGGTTGTGTTCCTGTTTTGCTAGTTGTTTGGCATAGGTTGTCCAGCACTGTGGCTTGCTGGTCGTTGAGTGAAGCTGGGTGCTGGTGTTAAGATGGAGGTCTCTGGGAGATTTTCGCCATTTGATATTATGTGGAGCTGGGAGGTCTCTTGTTGACCAGTGTCCTGAAGTTGGCTCTCCTACCTCAGAGGCAGAGCCCTGACTCCTGGCTGGAGCACCAAGAGCCTTTCATCCACACGGCTCAGAATAAAAGGGAGAGAAAATAGAGGGAATTAGTAGAAGTATGAGGAAAGAAAGAAGGAAAGGAGGGAAGGAAGGAAGGCAGGAAGGAAGGAAGAAAGAAAGAAAGAAAGAAAGAAGCAAAGAAGGAAAGAAGGCAAGAAGGAAAGAAAGGAGGGAGGGAGGGAGGGAGGAAGGAGGGAAAGAAGGAAAAAAGACAGAAAGAAAGCAGATACAGTAAAAATAAAATAAAGTATAATAAAGTTAATGAATTAAAAAAATTCTTATTTATGAAAAAAAAAAGGGGGGGACGGATAGAACCTTAGGACAAATGTTGGAAGCAAAGCTATACAGACAAAATCTTACACAGAAGCATGCACATACACCCTCACTAAAAGAGGTAAAGGGGGAAAAATCATAAATCTTGCGGTCAGAGACCACCTCCTCAATTTCGGATGATTCGTTGTCTAAAGGAGGGAAGGAAGGAAGGGAAGAAAGAAAGAAAGAAAGAACGAAGGTAAAGTATAATAACGTTATTAAAATTAATTATTAAGAAAAAATTTTTTAAAAAAAACCATGGACGGATAGAACCCTAGGACAAATGGTGGAAGCAAGACTATACAGACAAGATCTCACATAGAAGCATACACATACACATTCACAGAAAGAGGAATAGGGAAAAAAATCATAGATCTTGCTCCTAAAGTCCACTTCCTTAATATGGGATGATTGGTTGTCTATTCAGGTATTCCACAGATGCAGGGTATATCAAGTTGATTGTGGAGCTTTAATCCGCTGCTTCTGAGGCTGCTGGGAGAGATTTCCCTTTCTCTTCTTTGTTCTCACAGCTCACAAGGGCTCAGCTTTGGATTTGGCCCTGCCTCTGCGTGTAGGTCGCTGGAGGGCGTCTGTTTTTTGCTCAGGACGGGGTTAAAGGAGCCGTTGATTCGGGGGCTCTGGCGCACTCAGGCCGGCGGGGAGGGAGGGGCACGGAGTGCGGGGCGGGCCTGCGGCGGCAAAGTCCGGCGTGACTTTGCACCAGCCTCAGGCCCGCCGTGCGTTCTCCCGGGGAAGTTGTCCCTGGATCCCGGCAACCTGGCAGTGGCGGGCTGCACAGGCTCCGCGGAAGAGGGGTGTGGAGAGTGACCTGTGCTCGCACACAGGCCCCTTGGTGGCGGCAGCAGCAGCCTTAGGGTCTCCCGCCCTTCTCTGGGGTCCGCGCTTTTAGCCGCGGCTTGCGCCCGTCTCTGGGGTTCGCGCTTTTAGCAGCGGCTCACGCCCGTCTCTGGAGTTCCTTTAAGCAGCGTTCTTAAACCCCTCTCCTCACGCACCAGGAAACAAAAGAGGGAAGAAAAAGTCTCCTGCCTCTTCGGCAGGTGCAGACTTTTCCCCGGACTCCCTCCCGGCTAGCCGTGGTGCACTAACCCCTTCAGGCTATGTTCAAGCCGCCAACCACAGTCCTCTCCCTGCGCTCCGACCGAAACTGAAACCCGAGCCTCAGAGACTCAGCTCGCAGCCCCGCCCTCCCTGGCGGGTGAGCAGACAAGCCTCTCGGGCTGGTGAGTGCCGGTCGGCACCGATCCTCTGTGCGGGAATCTCCCCGCTTTGCCCTCCGCACCCGTTGCTGTGCACTCCTCCGCGGCTTCGAAGCTCCCCCCTCCGCCTCCCGCAGACTCCGCCCGCGAAGGGGCTTCCTAGTGTGTGGAAACTTTTCCTCCTTCACAGCTCCCTCCCACTGGTGCAGGTGCCGTCCCTATTCTTTTGTCTCTGTTTTTTCCTTTTTCTTTTTTTTTTTTTCTTTTGCCCTACCCAGGTACGTGGGGAGTTTCTTGCCTTTTGGGAGGTCTGAGGTCTTCTGCCAGCCTTCAGTAGGTGTTCTGTAGGAGTTGTTCCACGTGTAGATGTATTTCTGGTGTATCTGTGGGGAGGAAGGTGATCTCCGTGTCTTACTCTTCCGCCATCTTCAAGGTCCCCCCCTCTTGGTTATTTAATAGCATATTGTTTAGCCTCCATGTGTTTGTGTTTTTTACGTTTTTTTCCTTGTAATTGATTTCTAATCTCATAGCGTTCTGGCCAGAAAAGATGCTTCGTATGATTTCAATTTTGTGAAATTTACTGAGGCTTGATTTGTGACCCAAGATGTGATCTATCCTGGAGTATTTTCCATGTACACTTGAGAAGAAAGTGTAATCTGCTGTTTTTGGATGGAATGCCCTACAAATATCAATTAAATCTATCTGCTCTATTGTGTCATTTAAAGTTTGGGTTTCCATATTAATTTTCTGTTTGAATGATCTGTCCATTGGTGTGAGTTGTTAAAGTCCCCTACTATTATTGTATTATTGTTGATTTCCTCTTTTATAGTTGTTAGCAGTTGCCTTATGTATTGAGGTGCTCCTATATTGGGTGCATAAATATTTATAATTGTTATATCTTCTTGGATTTATCCCTTGATCATTATGTAGTGTCCTTCCTTGTCTCTAGTAACATTCTCTATTTTAAAGTCTATTTTATCTGATATAAGTATTGCTACTCCAGCTTTCTTTTGATTTCCATTTGCATGGAATATCTTTTTCCATCCCCTCATTTTCAGTTGGTAAGTGTCCCTAAGTCTGAAGTGGGTTTCTTGTAGACAGCATATATATGGGTCTTGTTTTCGTATCCATTCAGTGGGCCTGTGTCTTTTTTGGTTGAAGCATTTAATCCATTCATGTTTAAAGTAATTATTGATATGTATGTTCCTTTTACTATTTTCTTAATTGTTTTGCATTTATTCACAATATAAAATTTGGTATTTTTTCTCAAAGCTAACCAAGGCAGATAGCTAGAAAACTCAGAAATTGAATAACTTTGAAATATTTCAGTAGAGGCTGTAGCTGTACACACCATTATTTCCCACTGTGGTTACAGCCTCCATAAAAAAATGTGACTAATTATTTTACATCACACAACTAAATGATAATGTTCAGTATTGGTCTAATAAGCAGACCCCTGGACAAGACAGTCTCATTATCACTCCGAATAAAATAGCACTTCAGTATTCTGCAAAACTGCCATTACCGTCAAGGATCATTGGGTGGTGTTTGCAAATAGTTAACCAGGCTTCCTCACAGCTGTTCAAAATTGAGAGCTCATGAACACTTTTGCAAGCAGAGTAAAATCTTATAAGCACAGATGAGCAAGAAGAATGGTAGTATAACAAATGCATAACAAATAAGAGTTTTAATTCATCTCATCATGAAAACAATAAGAGATGAAGAAAGAGAGGACAGAGGCCTTGGATGCCCAGAATTAGAGACTTAACTTGGATCAGCTGTGTCTGTCAGACTTAATGAAAATTGTTTATAAACACAAATTTGGCATATTTTAGAGCTGAATGTAAGACAGTCTCTTCAAGTTTTATTCTAGCTGTGTGGATAATATTCAAGGATATTCTTAATTTAATCATTGCTTTAAAATGGGGCATCTCTGCCACAAGGCACTTAGATACTTGTATAGTTAAAGTTTCTCTGGGATGCTTCACATGCCATATTTTAGAAGCTCTTTAATAATCTCCTAAGGTATGGTTACTCAATTTATCTTTCTGTGTGACATATACAGACCCAAATCCTTAAGTAATAGTACTTTTCTATTCAATCCACTGTAAAAAAAAAAAAAAAAAAAAAAAAAAACTAAGTGGCAAAATACAATCATTATTTTGTGATTTTAGAGCTAAATTCAACCTTCTCACTTTAGAGGAAAGTGAGACAGAGGTAAGTTAAAATCTTACCCAAAGATCCGAACATGGTAAGCAATAGCTGAAGTTTCCTGAACCCTAGTCTGGAGTTATATCTATCTGTCATTAATCCTTCAGAGTGATGTCATTCTGTAAGTGAGAATCCAAAATATAAGATTAGAGGAAAAATATATAAATAAATATATAAATATATATGTCATAAACAAACCCAGCCTGGATATACTGCTTCTGAAAAGCAAGGGACCTTAATATTTTAGAAATCCTTGTTCCTTTTCATACACATTTGATGACAGTGGTGCATTCATGTTGAGGGAGATTTAGTAGATGAGGTAGAACACAAGAATTTTATCTAGATTTTTGTTTTCAGACATGTGATTTAGAATTTAGCTTACTCTCTTTCTGACAAGTAAATTTAGATTTGTTTCAAAATACAAAATTGCATTTTTAATTTATTTTCTTGGTTTAGTGTGTTGTAATTAATGACTTACAAATAATGACAGAATATCTTAATTTTGAAGAGTTACAAGCAAGCATATATTGACTCAGATATTAGCTTTATTTTGCACATATTTTTTCCTCAGTCACCATAATTATTTCTCTAATTCCATTGATGGTAAGTGGTAAGAATTAACAGAATATTTTTATAATTAATTTTATTTAATTTTCATTGGCCAGAAGAAAATCAATAGACTTCTCTCTCATCTTAAGATAAGCCTTATTGTGCATGTAAACTACATAATCATTACTAATTTGCATTTTTTATACTATATACAAATTGCAAAGTTAACTCTAATGTCTTCAATACACTGAATTTATATAGTACCATCCAACTGTGTCCCTCTTTGATACTTTACATAATGCAACTATTTTAATACCTTAAAAGTCTGGTTTCATGAAGACACTATTGGTCTTCACCCTTCCTACCGAACACAGTCTAAATTTATAAAAAATCTTTTAAGAATGTTCATGCTTTTATCTCATATATTATAGTTATTTGCTATTCTCCAGCATAAACATTCTAGTTAGGTTATTCATTTGTTCAACAAATATTTATGAAACACCATAGTTATGTATAACATAACTCTAATAGTAGCTAAGTTATGTAAAATAGCTTAAAAATCAGTTAAATAAATATGTAAATATTAGTTGTCATTAACACAGTATAATATTAAGTACAGCACTTACTATAATGCAAGTTATTTAATAGACACTGTAGGAGAAATATGAACATAATATAATCACTTACTGAAATAGTATTAATATTCAATGAGAACCTTAACCACATTAGAACCATATATAAATATAGTAAAACATAGTGTAGTTAATAGCTTAATTTTTTGTGTTTCTCTAGTGATACAGCCTTTTCCCCACCTACCTCTAACTCCCTACATTGGCTGCAGAGTTCTCAGTCTATATGATACTAATACTAAGCAAAACAAACAAACAAAAGAGAAACTGAAGTAGCTGTACTAATTTCAGACAATGCAGACTTCAGAACAAGGATTATTATAGCACTGCATAAAGAAAAAGTGTCAATTCTCTAAGAAGATATAACAATCCTAAATGTATATGCACTTAACAACAGAGCATCAAAATACATGTGTCAAAAACCATTTAGAAACTCAAGAAGAAATATACAAATTCACTATTATAATTAAAGACTTCAATGTCTCTTTGTCAGTAACTGATAAGTAGACAGAAAATCAGTAAATGTGCAAACAAAATCAATAAAGATATAGATGACCAGAACAGCAATATCATTCAACTTGATCCAATTGACATTTATAGAATACTCTATCCAAAAACAGCAAAATACACATTCCTCTGATGTTTACATGGAACACTTACCAACATAGAGTACATTCTGGGCCATAAAACATACCTTAATAGTTTAAGAGAATAGAAATCATGCAAAATATGTTTTCACACAATAGAATCAAACTATAAATCAATAACAGGAAGTTAGTTCGAAAGTTCCTAAATATTTGTAAGTTAAACAACACATTTTATAATGAGTGTGTCAAATAAAACCTTAAGAGAATATTTTAAAAAATATTTTGAACTAAGTAAAAATGAGAATGCAACTTATTAAAATTTGCAAGATACAGTTAAAGTAGTGCTGAGAAGGAAAATTAAAATTTTAAATTCATACATTAGAAAAGATTTAAGATCTAAAATCAATAACTGAACCTTCTTTCTTAGTACAAAAGAGAAATAAGTAACTTTTAAACCTAAATCAAGAAAAGGATGAAAAATAATAAAAATTAGAGCAGAAATATATGAAATAAAAAACAGGAAAACAATAGAGAAAATCAGTGAAACCAAAACTGATTCTTTTAAAATATCAACAAAGTTGATAAGCCTCTAGCATGAGCAACCAACAAAAACAAATGGGATAGAAATACAAATTACCTACATAAGAAATGAAAAAGTATAATAAAAGTATAATAAAGGAATCCTATGAGCAGCTATATGTCCACAGATTTGCTTACTTAGACAAATCCTTTGAAAGATATAACTATAAAACTCACACAAGAAAAATTAGATAATCCAATAAGCCCTATGTCTATTAAAGAAAGTCAATGAATAATTAATAACCTTCCAAAAGAGAAAGCTCTAGGCCCAGAAATTTTCACAGGTGAACTCTACCACACATTTAAGAAATAATAATACCACTTCTTCACAATGTCTTCTAGAAAATAAAAGCTATAGATAACACTTCCTAACTTACTCTATGAGTGCAGAATTACTTTAATAACAAAAGCAGATGAAGAAATTACAAGAAAACTACAGAATAATATCTCTCATGAACATAAATATAACAATTTTCAACAAAATACTAGCAAAAGAAGCCAATAAAGAACTACACCCCACAGTGGAGAAAAAGGAACCACTGTATATATACAATGGAATATTACTCAGCCATAAAAAAGGATGAAATAATGACATTTGCAGCAACATGGATGAACCTAGACATGTCATACTGAGTGAAGTAAGTCAGACAGAGAAAAACAAATATCATGTGCTACGGCTTATATGTAGAATCTAAAAAAATGATAAAAATGAACTTATTTACAAAACAGAAATAGAGTCACAGATGTTGAAAACAAACTTATGGTTACCAAGAGGGAAGGAGAGATGAATTGGGAGATTGGGATTGACATATATACACTGTTATATATAAAATAGGTAACTAATAAGTACTAACTGTATAACACAGGGAACTCTACTCAATACTCTATAATGACCTATATGGGAAAAGAATCTAAAAAAGAGTGGTTATATGTATATGTATAACTGATTTACTTTGCTATGCAGCAGAAACTAGCACATTTGAAAGCAGCTATACTCCAATAAATATTAAAAAAAACAAAAACAACAGAGAACTACACACCACATGCAAATGGGATTTATTCCAGTTAAGCAATGCTGGTCTAACATTCAAAAATCAATCAATAGAGAAAAGAATAAAAATTATATGTTTTATCAATTATGGCATGAAAAGCTGTGAAAATTCAACATCCACTCAAGGTAAAAACTCTCAGCAAACCAATAATAGAGAAGACTTCTCCCAGCTTAATTTTAATAATCTAGAAAAATTCTACATCACACATAATACTGAAAAACTGGACTTTTATGCCTAAGATCAAAAACATGTCATGGATGTTTTCTCTCACTATTCCTATTCAACATGGTACTAGAAGTCCTAGCTAGTGCAATAAAACAAGAAAAGAAAGCAAAAGGCATGTAGATTTGAAAGGAAAAAATAAAACTCTCTTAATTTTCAGATAACATGATTGTATATGCAGAAAATCCCGAAGAATTTGCAAATAAATTCCTGGAACTAACAAGGAAGTACAATAAAGTTGCAGGATATAAGATCAATAACCCAAGGTAATTTCTTGTATACAAGCAATGAACAATTAGAATTGAATTAAAATAAAAAGCAATGCCACTTCAGTAGCACCAAAAATATGAAATCCTTAAGCATAAATGTAACAAAGTATGTATGAAATCTATATCCATAAAAGTATAAAACACTAAAGAAAGAAAATTTAAAATGTATAAACAAATTGGCAGATATTTCATGTTTCATGGATTAAAAGACTCAATGTTGTGAAGGTGTGAGTTATTCTCAACTTGTTCTATACATTCAATATTCTAATCAAAATCTCAGCAAACCATTTTGTAGATATTGAAAAACTGATACTAAAATTTATATGGCTATCAATAGACCTAGAATATTTAGCACAATACTGAAGAACAAAGCTGAGAAATTATCACTATCTAATTTTAAGAATTGCTATTAAGCTATAATAATACAGTGTGGTTTTGGTGAAAGAATAGCAACATAGGTCAATGGAACAGAATAGAAAACCCAGATATAGACCCACACAAAGATAACTGAGTTTCAACAGAGGTGCAAAGGCAATTCAGTGGAGAAATAACAGTCTTTTCAATAAGCGGTGCTAGAACAATTGGTCATACATACGTTCATAGCAGTATTATTTACAATGGCTAAGATATGGAAGCAAGCTATGTGTCCATCAACAGATGAATGGATAAAGAAGATATACTATATATAATACACACACACACACACACACACACACACACTGGAATATTACTCAGCCATAAAAAAGAATGAAATTCTGCCATTTGCAACATCATGGATGACCTAGAGAGTATTATGTTTAGTGAAATAAGTCAGACAGAGAAAGACGAATACTCTATCAGTTGTATGTGGAATCTAAAATATAAAACAAACAACTGTATATAACAAAACAGAAACAGACTCATGGACATAGAGAACAAGCTAGTGGTTACCAGTAGGGGTATAGGATTAAGAGACACAAACGACTATGTATAAAATAAATGAGCTATATTTTACAACACAGGGAAATATAGCCATTATTTTGTAATGACTTTAAATGAATATAATTTATAAAAAATGTTGAATCACTATGCTCTATACTTGAAACTAATATAATACTATAAATCAACTATACTTCAATTTTAAAAACTAGTATTAAGAATTCTG